>NW_017728934.1:3156938-3160999 GCF_001723895.1 Crocodylus porosus
GCTTCCGACTGCGGCTGCGCGGCGATGGCGGCGCCCGGCGCGGGGATGGAGGCGCTGGTGTGCGCCCGCGGGCGGAACCGCAAGGCCGTGCTGTGCCAGCGCTGCGGGTCCCGCGTGCTGCAGCCCGGCGCCGCCACCTTGGCCCGCAGGCAGGTACGTGCCCTGTCCCTGCTAGTGTCATGTTGTGACCCTCCCCCGGTGCCCCGGAAGAAGGCTCGAGGGGAGGGCGCCCCCAGTTGTGAGGAGACTTGCTGAGACGCTCCCCATCCCCACCACCTGGCCCTGCTGTAGTGGATCCGTTCGGTTTGGAAACGGGGCGTCATCGCGTGCAGAGAAGTAACGGGGGTGCCCCGACGAGTGCCAGAAAAGGGGGTGCCCGTGGTTGCCAAATGGGCTGAGAACCGCTGCTTTAAAGGGGAGCAGTACTGCGGTGGCGGTGGCGGTCTGACGCATGCTTTACTTGTCCGGCAGCTTTTCCTGCCTTCCATGAAGAAGAAGACGGCCCTGGCTGAGAGCGGCTCCCCTGATGGGGACGTGCTGCAGGACCACTGGCTGGTGGATGACATGTTTTCCTTTGAAAATATCGGCTTCACGAAGGACGTTGGGAACATCAAGTTCCTTATCTGTGCGGACTGTGAGATCGGGCCCATCGGCTGGCACTGCCTAGACGACAAGAAGAGCTTCTACGTCGCCTTGGACCGTGTTTCCCATGAGTGACAGCCGGAGCAACACTGGTTCCCCCTGAGGTCCTCGCAGCCACTGTAGCCATTTCATGCATCTCCATCATGCACTAACATGAATCTGTTCATACAACACATGGACTTGAACCTGTCATGAACTCATCTGAAATGGCTTATTTAAGGCAATGTGCAATTACTCAAACATTCATCAACTTCTGGTCCATCCTTTCATTGTATTATGGAGGTGGGGGTGGCAGTTTTATGATTTTTGTCTTATTAGGGTTTTTTTACTCCTGATTCAAGGGCATTTTCTAGTTGCGTTTGGAGGTGTTAAAGTAAGGACATATTTCTTGTTTCTACCATGTGTCTTATCCATGCTAACTCATTGTTCGTGTCCTAATATTGTTTAAATGGTGACTCTACTATTGTGATATGTTACATTTAAAATGTTCATCCTCTAAGTAAATGGCTAACTAGAAACTACATCTGATAATAGGGGTAACTAGATAGAATTCTGTTTAGTTTTTGTGGCATTTCATCCAGTGATAATGGCTTCCCATTGTGTTTTGACCTAAAGGACTTGTCATTTTTACCATTCATTAAAAAAATTACAACAAGGGCAGCTTTGTCCCTAATTCTAAAAAAGGATGACTTTCCCACTTGCTCTTTTACTGCTTGAATTTTCCTTGGCCAGGCAGTGAAGATAATCTGGGATACCATGGAGGCAGTAGTAAGAAATCTGAGTTTTCTGAGAGACATTCATAGTAAAACTACAAGGAGCTGATGTACTTGATCTGCTGTCATTACGAATATTCATATTTGAGTAAATGAATTCCATGCTTCTCAATGTTGTTGTTTTTTAAATTGTTTTGCCTATAAAAAGGCAATGCTGATATACAGCATTTCTGTGGTTGCTGTAAGTCACATTGTTTGTTGTAGGCTAGCCACTAGAAATAGATTAGGACTTAGCTGAAAACTGAAATGATTATTATAATTCCCAAAATGAGACTGTGCAGTTGCTTTAAGTTAGGATATATTGTCTTGTTACAAAAGGCAAGTTCTTAAAATACAGTGCAGAAAAACTGTCAGGTGAGCCAGTATGGTTTTAATGTATATTAAATAATGGGAAAAGCTGGATAATGCTGAGAGGTTATTGAAATGATTTGGTTAAAAAAAAATCAGACGGGATCATTATCTGTTTAAAACTTTATGGTGGTAGAACTTGCTGCATGTAAAAGAATTGGACTATTTAGAAGGAAAAAACTATTTTCTGTAGCTCAACATTTATTATTCAGTAGAAAAGCTGCAGCCAAGAGGCTATTGCAGCAGACAGTGTGGACAAACTAGCTGATTTGTTCTGACTTGTGGAATTGCAGGGTATTTTTTTTTTTCTTTTTTGGAGAGAGAGTGCAGCTGCTGCAATTGAAAGTAAACACAAAAATATTAGTTGCATCAGCTTTCTAAATAAAGTGAAAACCCAGTCTTTGTACAAGTATGGTTGATTCAGTGGGAAACGTTAAGGAGGTGCAACTATAGTGTTTCCAGATGGTTACATGCTGTTTAGAATGACCTGGGAGAGGTGTCTGCTGCTGGAAGTAAGTGCTTTAAAATAGTGTATAGAGCTGCAGACTTAGCTTGAAGTTTGGAAAGCAGTCAAGAAATTATAGGCATTGATTTCATTATCTTCACCTGTGCGGACTTGAGCTTTCTGAAAGAGCTTAAACTTTATGAAGTTTGATAACAGCATAACATAACTGTAAAATACTTAGAGCTGTGCAAGCCTTTTGACTAGTAAGTCACTACAACATTCATTTGTAAAATTAACCCTACACAGTATTAACTAAGCACACTTTTACCTGAAAGGTCTGAACAAATTGTGATCAGTAGGGATTTATTGTTCAGTGAGGATGATTTTAGTGGGGTTTCACAGGCAATAGTACTAAGACCAGTGCCGATCAAGTTTTTATTGGTACAGTACTTGGTAAAATACACAATCATCGCCCATGTTTGTATCATGCAAATTTTATCAGCAGAATGGTAAGTACCAGGGAAAAATAAAGTCAGTAAAGACTGACTACAAATTCTGTCCCGATCTAGATAATGTATCCTGTATCTCCATTCCAAAGGAAAAGGCTTACCCCACCAAGGACTTTAAATCCTGCACAGAGCAGCTCTGGCTGCCTGGGTCCAGGGCCATGCTGGGGGCTGGAGCCAGCCCTGGTGCAGTCCCCACTAGACTGACAATCAGCTGATAGTCAGCTGTGTCCAGGGATAGCACCACAGACTCCCCTGGCACTAGCACAACTGGCATCTGATCACCTGTCCAAAATCATGTGCCCTGCTACCAATACGTGGTGTGGCAAGAGGTTCAGTTGTTGGGATTCAGCATCAGATCCCATCACAGCTTTAAATGAATATCTTCTGGGTGCCTAGGTGTCCTAAAATTGACCAAACCTTTCCTAGAATGTTCTCTCCTGTGACTTAGTTACTTTTAATGACTTCCCCTAACCTCACTTATACTAACTGGGCCCAATATAAACTTAAAAGCAGCCTAAGGCCTATTAAAATGGTTACAGTGCAAGTTAAAAAAATTCCAGCTTACCACAAAGGTCTACAGTGGTCCCTAGTAAGTAGTATTGTGAAACTACAATATCTTTTGTACTTTACTCCTTACTCCATGGTTTTTGATACCCAATGTAAATAGCCAAAATGTTTCCACTTTGAATTTCTATGAGCAGGGAGGAGGTAGTGGTACCCTATGCTCCATTTCCTGCTCCCTTCTTTGCTTTGGTTCTGAATGCTCTGTACAGAAGCTAGCCTCTAGGAAGACAGAGGCATTTTTGCCATTCTGCCCCAAGTGGCACAGAGGCAAAAACTGTAATACAAAATAGGAAGGACTACATACTTTTTTAATGTCACAAGCTTGAGTTACTCCTTGTTTGGTTGACTGATTATGGTGTCCTATGCAAAAGGCCCAGGTTCAAACTTCTCTGCTGTGTTCTGACCATTGAGCAAAGGTCTTTCAGTTCTCAGATGCGTGTCCTAATCACTGGATTATATAGGAAAGAGGTGTCAAAGATACAGCCCGCAAGCTGGAGCTGGCCCACAAAACTGTATCATCTGGCCCCCGCTGCTGCCCATGAGTGCCAGTAAGGCACAGGCAGCGTGCAGGGCATGCTTGATAGCCCTGTGAATGTGAGTGGGTGAGGCACTATGCTGGGGGATGAGCTGGGGTCTCGTCAGGTCTCTGCACCACATGTCTGAGACACGGGGTAGCTAGAGGGAGGGGAGATAGTTTCATAGTAGCTAGAGTCGGAAGGGACCTAGGTAGATCATCTAGTCCGACCCCCTGCCTTGGCAGGAAAGAGCACCGGGGTCAGA
>NW_017728934.1:3161010-3164140 GCF_001723895.1 Crocodylus porosus
CCAGGCTAGGAGCCTGCACCACTTCCCCTGGAAGCCGGTTCCATGCCCTAGCCGCCCTGACTGTGAAGTAGCGCCTCCTAATATCTAATCTAAACCTACCCTCCGCCAGCTTGTGACCCCAATACCTGCTGATCCCCCCTGACCAGTTTGTAGCAGGCCACAAGGTCCCCCCTTAACCTTCTCTTGTGGAGGCTAAACAGGTTCAGGTTTAGATGCTGCAGGCTGCTAGCTGCCTGTGTTCAGCTCCTGCTTCCCAGGTTGCATGACGGGCTGGATCCATAACCTGGCAGTGCACGAGGTAGACAAGACATCACCTGGCTTGCAATCCCCACTGGGGTTCCAGGGGCAGGACCCCTGGTGTGAGCAGGGGTGTGAGGAGCACTGGCTCTTTTACCTTCAGCGCATGTAGAGGAGGTGACCAAGACAGGCAGGATGAGGTGGGCTTGACCAGCGCCAACCAGCCTGCAGCATAGCCATGGAATGGTTGGAGTAGGACCACAATAGTGCCCACTCTGGCCTCAGGACACGCAAGGCCAGTGTACGGGTTCAATCTGATTTGCAGACCAGCCCCACGCTGCTCATCCAATCTATGGGGCTGGCTGAGTTTCACACCCCTTATATAACATTAATTGGGATACAGAGATTGTGTACATCCCAGCTGTCTGTTGTTCCCCAAACAGATGAGAGACTGGTTGCAGTACTTGCTTCACTGAATATTTGATTATGTAAGCAAAATAGAATTGCTTCAACAGGAGAGAGAGAGATGCTGGGTAGGCATTCTCCTGAGAGCTAGGTGACCTTGGTTTAAGCCCTTGTTCCAGTTCAGGCAAAGAGGGAATTTAAACCCACATTTCCTACATCTTAGCAAAGTGCTCCACATTGGTTAAAAGGCATAGGGAATTGTAGTTCTTCCTGGCTGTGGTTTAAATGGGGGTTTTACACCCAGTATGTCAACTGGATGGAGCTCCACAGCCAAAATAAATATAGGGGCACCCATAGTTTTTGAATCCTGCAAAGGTTCAAGTGCAAGCTAATCGCTGAACAGATCAGCATTGCCAAGACAAGAAATTGTACCCATGCCCACCTGCAGAAATGTTAGTGCTTAGGGGACTTTTCTGGTGAAAATGTAGGTGTTGAAGGAATTTAGGCTCCTCCAAGGTTATGCAAGGGCTCAGCTGTGTGTAGCACAAAGAACAGTGGAATGTGCCCTTGAAGTCCACATAGCAAGCCTTGCTTACAGAGCAATTCCAAGTAGAGCTTTGCAGTGTGGCTGCTAATGCCGAGGCAAAGTCAACCCAGGTACCCAGATCCAAGTCCTAATCAGGTGGCTAACTGTTCAGTGAAAATATATGTAAAAGGGCTAACACAATCCTTGTACACATAAAGGGGGACATGGAGTAGTTTTATGGTGGGGATGTTATTCCATGTATAGCAGGTGGGTTCCCAGTGGAAGAGTGTGTTCAGTCAGTTCTCATATTCCCATTTCAAAAGGGATGTTGAAAATAGCAGTGTGTGGCAGAGGAGTGGGAGGATTAGAAAGGCAGGTATTCATGGATGATCTGTGGTCCTGTATAGTAGAGGGAAACTAACAGGGCTCAGTTTATCTGTCTTATGCTAGAGAAGGTAAAAAGGCAAATTGTTCACAGTCAGCATGTCCCAAGAGAAATTTAAAAAAATATCGGTATTGACAAAAAAAACCCCAGAATTTAAAAGTGTCCAACTTATAATCCTTCCACTTTCCCAAGTGATGCATTTTCTGTTGCTTGATAGCCGTCATCATATAAACCTGTTCTCCTATTTCCTATAAAGTCTTCTGTGAAAAAGGATGAACTTAAAACGTGGTCTGTCCGTATGTACGTATGTATGTATGGGTACATATCTATACACATCATACATGTATTTATATATATATATGTATGTATGTATGTATGTATATGTGTGTATAAAATAAATACCCCCTACGACAAAAATACCTTCCATGCTGATGCAGTCAGCCCTCTTTTCTATCACAGATAAATAGAAAGGGGAAATGCCATTTTCCCTCTGCAGTTTTACTTTAATGTAGTTCTAATCTGTTCTAGAAATGCCCTCCAGAACCTTAATAGCTAACATTGTTGATCAATCACTCTTGCTAAGGATTTTTAAAGTAATGTAAGCCCCACCCTCTCGTACAGCCAGCCAGCCAAGGGAACACTTAATAAACCCTCTCTCTGCTTATGGATGAAACCCTTTTCTGAGAGGTTTGCTTTATATGAAAGAGAATGGCTCTATTCAGAAAGGATAACAATCTTATTGCTCAAGGCTGCTTTAAATACCTGTTGTGACTGATTTGGCAAATACTGTAATCACTAAAAACCTCATAAGATCACCACCAGGAGGGGAGGCATCCACAAGCTTCACTTCAGACACAGTGCTTCTCATGAAAGCTTTTGATAATCTGTCCTGCAAGACTCGAGCTCTCAGTTGGATGCACCCCTACCTCTTGCCTCCTCTGGCAGAAGCTCCCCAAGTGTTTACTGCATCACTGACTGCAGGCCAGAGCAGTGTGCTCAAACCTACCACCCATGATGGTTCAAAAAGAGACTGGATATGTTCACAGCCAATAGATTTATTAATGGCTATTGAACAGAATGGTTGGAGAAGTTTTCTTTAGCACCTCTAACCCAATAAATGGTGGATGCCAGGGAGGGTATTGAAGGGGGGCATAGATCACTCTAGAGATATCCATATGTATGTATATGCATATGTGTGTATACACACACAGACACATATGTATTAAGGCTGTGCAAAGCTTCAAGTGGTGATTCGATTCAGAGGAGATTCAGCCTGATTCGGTGGCCGGATCTCTGAATCCGAATGGAATCGGGGGACCGATTTAAAAGTCCAAATCGATTCAAAGGTCTCCAAATCTTCGGAAAAGATTTGGAGAGCTTTGATGATTTGGGCAGTCCCTGGTGGCTGCAGCAGGGAGCTCCACCTGACTCTGAGCTGGTAAGTACTAGGGGTGGGAGAGGGGGGAGGGGACCATGGGGGGACCCCTGCCCGCTCCCCTAGCCCCTCCATGACTGCCCTTGCCCGCCCCAGCTTAGTACTTTAAAAAAAAGCCCTGGTTTTCAATGGGTGCTGCTGG
>NW_017728934.1:3164151-3175380 GCF_001723895.1 Crocodylus porosus
CGCCCCAGCTTAGTACTTTAAAAAAAAGCCCTGGTTTTCAATGGGTGCTGCTGGGCGGGCGGCAATCCCTGCTTCCCCCCACTGCCCCATGCTGCATGGGGGGCTCTACTATGAGCCCCCCAACCCTCCCCTGCTCCCCCATGGGTCTCCCACCCAGGCCAGCTCCGGCCCTTTAAGAAAAAAAAAAATCAAGAAAAGCCCAGGGACTCACTGCTCCTGCAGCAGCCTTGGGGGCTCATGTAGAGCCCCTCACCTGGCGCAGGGTAGCGGGGGGCAGTGGGGATCGCCACCCGCCGGCAGTAGCAGTGAGCCTGGGGGTTGTCTTGGTTTTTATTTTTCCTTAAAGAGCCAGAGCTGGCCTGGGCAGGCACCCATGGGGGGCCTCGGGGAGCAAGGGGGGGTTGGGGTGGCTCATAGAGCAGTGGGGGGCAGTGGGGATTGCCCCCCACCTAGCAGCACCCAGTAAGCCGAGGCTTTTTTTTCCCCAAAGAGGCAGGAGCTGAGGCAGCCATTTCCAGGCTGGGAGAAGGTCAGGGAATGGGCCTGGCCTGGCTGACTGGGCCGAATCGAATTGGGACAGTGATTCGAATCCCCGGATCCAGAGGGAGTACTACCCACTTCACTCACTCACTTTCTAATATTATAAAAGCCTACGTCTGTTTGTCTGTCTGGTGTCATGCTTTATTTGTGCTCTGATTGGCTGACAACCAGCCAATCAGAGTGCGAAGAAGGCAACCTGGCGCCATAATGGTGGGGACATGACACAGGGGACGGAGGCTTCTCCCCCTCCCCGCCCTGCTCTCTAGACACACACACAAGTATATATAAAGTGTGCATGTATAATACACACACGTTGGTGGTGTACACAGTGTGACTCGACCCCGCGTGACATGCTTCCTGTCCGTGTCACTCGTTGTGCCACAGGAGGCCCCGAGGCGGTTTTGGTCTCTACCGCAGGGCAAGCAGGGCCTCAGCTGTCCCATCCCCCACCCATTTCCGCCCAGCCCAGCTCCCCCCTCCCGTGCCCCCGCAACACAAACGCTCCAATGGCGGGAGCGGGCGACACAAATTCATACCGGCCGCCCAATGGCGAGCGCCGGGCACATCCAGCGGCGGACGTAGCCCAATGGCGAGCGAGGCCGCGCGCGGCCAGGGCATCCGGCAACCAATGGGGAAGGGGGCGGGGCATCCCTGCCGACCCCGACCAATAGGAAGACAGGGCCCGGCGTCCTATATAAGCGGCGCGCAGGAAGCGGCTGCGCTTTGGCGGTGAGACTTGGACTCGTTGCGCGTCCTGTGTTACCTGGGCCTCGGCGGAGCCATGGTGAGGCGGCGGCGGGGGGAGGGGTGCGGGCGGTCGCCCGCTGCCTCGCTGCAAAATGGTGGCGCCCCGCCCGCGCGATCATGGCGCCTGACGCTCGCGGCGGGCCCGGCGCGGAGCTTCCCTCGGGCCGGGCCTGTCCCGGCGGCTCGAGGGCCTTGGGAAGGAGGCGGTGGTGCATCGCCCTGTGTAACATCTCCCGTCTTTCTCTAGCTTAAGAAGCTCTGCCCGGGGCCGGTGGACGCTAACCCAGCGGCGGCACCTCGGAGCGAGCAAGTCCAGCTTTCCGTCCCGATAAAAAGTTGAGAGCCAATGTCTAATATTGTTAAGACGCAGCAGATGTAACATTTCTGCCCGTGCGGTCTTGGCTGGGCTGCTGTTTTAGGCGAGCGAGTCTCATCTCTTTTTTCTTTTTCTTTTTTTCCCCTCCTCCCCATCTGTGCTGCTAAGCAGCTTGTAGGGGTTTTTTTTTGGTAACGATTAGGAAAACTGCCAAAGCTGCTTCCTCTTGGAAATGAGTTGCAGGCGTTTCTCCATGGATTTAGAGAAGCTGGTTCCTCTCCGTGAGTGATGTTGTAATGTGCAGTGACGTCCTGGATAGCTTTAAAAAAAACTGCCCCCTGCAAAGGCTCAGAGCTGAAAGGCACCCGCTGAGAAACCCGGTGTTTTGTTAATGTATGAAAGTTCGTCATTTTTTAGCACTGGACTTTTGAGCGCTAGCGTTTGGCAGCAGGACCAGTATTGGACTGGTGCTCAGGGTGGCCCTGGGACAGAGGCAAAGGTGTGGGCTGGTTCTTCCCCCCTTGTCCCCACATCGAATTACTTTTGTTAATTTGCTTGGGAAAAGGTGGCATGCAGTGCTCCCCGTCTACAATTTTATATTTTTTGTGGCTGGTTACACGTGACCTAACTTCCCTTGCGGATGTCCTTGGGCTCCTGCCTTGGTTGCTTGTTCCTAAAACTGACTCCAGCTGGCAGTATGAAATGTGTAGACCCCTGCAATTACTGTGCAGAGCATGAGATGGCACTGTTTCTTCTGAAACCCTTGTGGTGAAGGGAATAGGGTAGGTCAGGGGTCAGCAAAATTTAAGGAGTGGCTGACTGAAGGCAGCCAAGTCCCCCTCTACACTGGTAGCTTATGCAGTGATTGATATGTTACCAGTGGTATAAATGAAAAGGGTGTTACATGTGCAGCCATTTTCAAGGTGCTATAAAATGGCAGACTGGCCATAAAAAAAAAAAATTGTACATACAGTGTAAAGCAATTCTATGGCTGGTTTATATGGTGGAGTTACCCTTGGTAAGCTACTAATAGTCATGAGTGCAGTTTCTCCCCGATTTCTCAGGAATAATGATTTGATTAGTTGAAGTTAAATGAATGTAGGAGTTGAATCGATCTGCTCCTTTACTCTGGTGTCAAGATTGAGTACACTGATGTCAACATGTCCTATCCAGGCCTGAAAAGAGAGACATGGTGTTGTGATTTCCCTGTAAAGCTCATTTAGGCAGGAGACAGGGTTGAGACTGTGGACATGTACTATGGGTAATGTATCCCCAATGCTCCTCTTTCCTGTGTGGTTAGGAAGGATTTATTTCTTTCATTTTTTTTCTTTCAGTACTTCAGTTTTGAAAGTGCGAGGGGAACATGGGCAAGAATCAATGCTGAGCACCCACAGCTTGAAACCAGTGTTGATAGAGGCTTGTGGGAAGTGTTCACCTTGGTGTTTAGGCCATTTCTGAAGTGCCTTTCAGTCTGCTGAAAAAAAGATATCCCCTGGATTGCTACTGCAAGTGAAACAAGGAGCAATGGTTTCAAGTTGGAGCAAGAGAAGCTTAGGTCAGATATTGGGGAAAACTTTCTCACTAGGAGAGTAGTGAAGCCCTGGAACAGGTTACCTAGAGAGGTGGTAGCATCTCCATCCTTGGAGGTTTTTAAAACCCAGGTAGACAAAGCCTTGACTGGGATGATCTAGTTGGGTCTGGTCCTGCTTTGAGCAGGGGGTTGGATTAGATGTGACCTCCTGAGGTCCCTTCAACCCTAATTTTCTGTGAAACTGCAAACAAATCCCTTGACCTCTGCTTCAGTTTACCCATCTATAAAGTCCTGGCTTCCAGTTTTGGGTAAGAATAGACATTTGGGGGTTTTGGTGGCTCTTTTTCTGTTTGTTTTATTTGTAATGGTGCTTTGAATATGTAAAGCCAATTTCCTTGAAGTTTGAACATAACATGGGAGCCAGGATATGCTACAGAACTTGACACTGAAGCCCATCCGCTCTACACTGGGATCCATTTCCTGAGAATATTGTTGCCTGGCTTGGCTGCAGCAGATACTTGGAAGAATTTTCGGATCTAGAACAGTGTTAAACAGTTATTGGAAGAGAGACCCTTATTTGCAGTTAGATTTTTATAAATGAGTGCAGGGGTCAGTCATTTGTGTTAGTTCTGAAGTTCTGTACTTCTGTATCCAGCGCATGGGAATGAATGTATAAGTCACATGCCTAGCAGAATGCATAAATTACTCCTTCAGCATGTGCAACATAAAGAGAAGGAGCTGGGGGTTGTACACCTTCAAGATTAATGACAAAAGCTTTTTCTGCCTTCACGTACTAATAAAAACATGGTATGGCCCAGTATTATGACTCCTGTAAAGTGTGCTCCCTCTGCTGGCTTTAACCAACCCGCTCCTGAAGCTGAGCTGGTGTCCTGGGTGAGCCGAGGTGGGCCTACTGCCACTGCCCTAAGACGCATGTTCAAAGCAGCTGTTTAATTTTTTTGTGATGGGGAGGGAGGTGGTCCTCAACCAGGGAGAGGGAAAATTGACAAACTTCATGCTTCCAGGTCTCTGAGGACACTAACAACGAAGAGAAGAATGAGCTTATAAAGTATTACTGGATGTTGTCCAAAGTTGTTTTTTTCTAGGTGAAAGGAGATGATGACTTGAAGGAAGCTTTTGTGTTCAGTTGAATTTTGTGCCAGCCACGCTAACCCCCAGCACAATGGGGCCAATGTTATGGGTGCTGTCTTTAATAATTTTGCAGCGTGGTAGTTTCAGGCAGTTTGTATCAAACATTTTGCTAGACAAGGAAGCTACTGTTCCTGCCAAAAATTCTTCATTTTCTTCTTTTTTTTTTTCTTTCCCATTGCACAGCGTGAGTGCATCTCAGTCCACGTGGGTCAAGCTGGTGTGCAGATTGGCAATGCATGCTGGGAACTCTACTGCCTGGAACATGGGATTCAGCCCAATGGCACCATGCCAAGTGATAAAACCATTGGAGGTGGTGATGACTCATTTAACACCTTCTTCAGTGAGACTGGTGCAGGAAAGCATGTCCCCCGTGCAGTGTTTGTGGATCTTGAACCTGCAGTGATAGGTAAGTAAAATCAGCAGTGTGGATTGAACTAACAGATCAGCTGGAATGGTGTTTGAAGGTTCAGTTTACCTCTATTTCTGGTATGGTACAAATATTGTAAAAGCACTTAAAATATCTTTAGGCAAAGCTTAGTCAGTGTCTGTAACTGATGCTTTTTGCAAGTGACCCAGGAAACACTCTGTTTTCTCTTAGCCTCTAACAAGTAACATGCATCCTAAAATTGAGAAGAACTTTGCCATACAGAAGGGTTTTAGGGTTAGATGCCAAGTAATGGACGCCCAGCAGATGCATCTAAAGAGCCAGACACATACTTGGATCTTTAGATTCTCACATTGTTTCCTACAGGCTAGATCAGCCTTTTCAGATTACTGTATATATACCGTGCCTTCTGAACCCTCAAGGCAGCTTTCTTTTGTCCATCAAATTCTCCTTATGCTCTTAGAAAAGAATGTATATTCTATATCTGTGTAACTGGAAGTGCACTTGTTAGAAGCCAATGGTTTTGTATTAAAACTACCAGCTAGAAAAGTTAACTCTTGTTTGCTTTGGGGTTCCCTTTAGTAGATTACCCCCAGTGTCCTTTCTAGCACATCAGCAACTTTCATATGCTGTTCACTGTGGTTTACGTGCAGACTCTTCCTAAAACCACTTCCATCCTTTCTTGTTGCCCCAAATACACTGTTTTATTCTGTCCCCTTTGTCTCTTTATTTTTTCATGTTTTCTGCCTCCTAATCATAGTTCTTCTACAGGCTGTACCAGTTCTTTTGCATTAGCTTTCCAGAGATTACACATCTATGCCTTAAAGAAATTCTAGGTTCTCTTAAGTCTGTTGCTTAAGGCAGGGCTGGCTAACTTCTAAGTGGCTGGGGAATGCATGCTGTGAACACACAGTCCTGTACTGTGCTACCTGGTGTCCTCTTCCACTCTACCATGTGTCCTGCTGCACCACCTGTTTCTTTCCCTGTTCCTTTCTGGTCATTCATGGATAATTGTTATTACAAATTGTCATTACAAATTAAGCAAAATTTTAGATGCACTTGATCTTTACATTCTGGATAACTGGTGCTTGGCATAGGGAACTTATAAAATACACATTCTGTTTCTGTAGCTTGTATTTTAATCACAGGGAAGAATCATAGAGGAGCAGGTCTAGGTGGCACCTCCACAGATTATCTAGTTCAGCCACCTTCCTGAGGTAGGATCATCCTTTTCCAAACAATACTATAGAAATCCATTGTTTAAACCTCTTCATAAAATTTGGATTGACCCTGATGCAGCACAGACCTGGCACAAGTAAAGCAGGGAAACCACAGCAGCCAATGTCTTGTTTCTGTGATCTGCTAGAGTGGTTCAAAAGCCAGAAAACTAAATTGGCATTTGACTCTGGACATGCAGATATTCAGTAAGGTACATAAATGACTCAATTTTTCCTAGCAATTAAACACCCAGTAATCCAACACAACCTGGTGGGAACCCTGGGTGCCTTTTTAAAATTAAAATGTATATTACTGAGGTCTAGACATAGATTTGAGTGTTTAGTTTTGTCTTAGGCCAGGATCTTCAAACAGCATGCAAAACTTACTGTAATTAATTTGCACAATGTTTGGTTTTTTTCACAGATGAAGTGCGGGGTGGGACATACAAACAACTTTTCCACCCTGAGCAGCTGATATCTGGTAAAGAGGATGCTGCAAATAATTATGCTCGTGGTCATTATACTGTAGGGAAAGAGATAATTGACCTGGTCCTAGAGCGCATCAGGAAGTTGGTAAGTCTTTCTATGATGGTGGCTGTTCATTCAAATGGGGATAGCTAACCTGTAGCATGCACATCACAAGTGCCCAGGGCAGCCTCTGTGGCCTGTGACAGATCAGGAAGGGAGCGAGAGGCACAGTAGCAGATAGGACAAGGAGCAGAAAGCAGAGCAGCAGATCAGGCAGGGGAAGGGGATTGGAGTAGTATGCAGAGGATACAAGACTAATTTGTGGAACACCTGCCAAAAACATGTGCCCCGCTACCTTGTGAGATTCAGCTAGAGAAAAACATTAGAGTGCCACGATCAGAATACTCTAATTAAGCTTTCATGGGACATTTGGGGCTCAGTTCAGTTCTGCACCCTGTTGCATGGTAAGGAAAGCTGTACAGGTCTGTTCAGTTATCTGAGTTGATCAGGTGTGTATGTTACTGATTAAAAATGGAAGTAGCTGATCATGGTTCTTACATGCAATCCAAGTGAGCCCTCTCAAATTGTCTAAACTGCTTATGTTAAACACACAAGCTTTTATCCTAACATTTGATTTTTAAACCTACAAATACCAAGGATGCAGTCCTGTCAGTAGTGTCCAATTTCCATGTTTATTATTGGAAGAGGATCAGTTCCTGGCTGAGGTTACTTTAGAAATTTTAATCAAGGAACTTTACTTTGTTCCAGAATGGTTTGTTTTTGTGCAATTTGAATTCAGATCATATTTGAATATTTTATTCCTCTTTTAATTTAGTTTCCAATTTCTTATGGTAACAGAAAAACAAGGGTCTGAGACTTCCTTAGGCCATAAACCTTGTGGCAAACTGAGAAGAAGCAAAGTATCAAGCAGCAAGAATGTGCTTTGCATGCAGCCTTAGATACAGAATGGTTTTGATCAGTGTATAAAGGCAATAGGAGGATTTGGCCTTCAGTGCTGTAGTGGGGTGGGGGGAAGAAGAAGTTAAAAGTAGTATTCCCCCCAAGTTGCTCTTTGAAGGTCAGAGGAAGTTTGCTCTAAATTTTGAATCCTAAACTAGGGATGAGATACCAGAAAAGTCTCTTTATATTTTTAGACTGTTACAGCTGGTTACATACACTCCAATTTTGACAAGGTTTTTCCTTTCTCTTAAACTATTGAGAGTCCTCAGTCCTTCATATCTGAGCAGGCCGTATTCCTCCATTTCTGGAGTGAAATACTAGCTTTTGCCTACTGCAGGGGGCTTCCAGTTTGAACTGGCTTGGAGAGGTTGCAACAGGGCAACCATCTCTTCTGTATTTACATACATGCTTCTCAAACAAAATGGATAGCAGCAGGAAATGACCACAATATAGAATAGTGCCATCTCCTGGCAGGAGTGCATAATGTGTGCATAACACTTGGTACAGAACTTGAGCTTTCTGAGTGGTGAAGAAGTTGAACTCTTTGCTTTTAAAAAGCCCAGCTTGACATTAATTTCCATGAATTTAATGTGACGTTAAATTCCCTGAATTTAAACCTGCATAATCTCAATTTAGCACTGGAACATAGGACAATACCGACATTTTGGGACAGATGTAGAATGTCAAATAGTCTGTGCGTGTAAAAATAAATGATGCCGCAACTTCCAACTGTGTATTTACTGAACAAAAAGGTATGAAATGGATTTTAGGGAAATACTGTTAAAGTGAAGGAGGTAGATATCATAGAAAATGATTCACAGTAAAGGGCCGGTTTATTTAAATTTTAGATTCTAGTGTTCAGTTACTGTGTTCACATTTGAAATATTCTTTCTTTCAGTCTGACCAATGCACTGGCTTGCAAGGCTTCCTGATCTTCCACAGCTTTGGAGGAGGCACTGGCTCAGGTTTTACATCTCTGCTGATGGAGCGCCTTTCAGTTGACTATGGAAAAAAATCAAAGTTAGAATTTGCAATCTACCCTGCACCACAAGTCTCAACAGCAGTTGTTGAGCCCTACAACTCAATCCTGACTACCCATACCACTCTAGAGCATTCCGACTGTGCCTTTATGGTGGATAATGAGGCCATCTATGACATTTGCCGTAGGAACCTGGACATTGAACGCCCTACCTACACCAACCTCAATCGCCTCATTGGCCAGATTGTCTCTTCCATTACTGCCTCCCTGAGATTTGATGGTGCCTTAAATGTAGACCTCACTGAATTCCAGACCAACTTGGTGCCTTACCCACGTATCCACTTCCCCTTAGTAACCTATTCCCCAATTATTTCAGCAGAGAAAGCCTACCATGAGCAACTGTCTGTGTCTGAGATAACTAATGCTTGCTTTGAGCCTTCCAATCAGATGGTAAAGTGTGATCCTCGCCATGGCAAGTACATGGCCTGTTGTATGTTGTACCGTGGTGATGTTGTTCCTAAGGATGTCAATGCTGCTATTGCTGCTATCAAAACAAAGCGCACAATTCAGTTTGTCGACTGGTGTCCCACTGGTTTTAAGGCAAGTGCTAACTACTTCCTTTCTGAGTTGTACAATGGCTCTTCACTTGTTTTACATTGGGTTAGATTTTTGCATTAGTAAAATCAGGGCTGTGGTGTAGGTACCTAGTGGGGAGTTCATAGTGCTTTTAGGAGTGAAGATTTGCATTTGTTTTGAGCATGCAGCTCATTGGACCATTATAGGGACGATTATGGATGGGTAAAATCAGATATCTGTACTTGATCTTCTGTCGGATAAATCTGTAAACAATTGGTCATTGCCAAATATGGCAAGAAATCTAACCTTTTTTTTTTTTCTCCCCCCCCTGCCTCTTCCAGGTTGGTATCAACTACCAGCCCCCAACAGTGGTACCTGGTGGAGATCTTGCCAAAGTGCAGCGTGCAGTGTGCATGCTTAGCAACACCACAGCCATTGCTGAAGCATGGGCCCGTCTGGACCACAAGTTTGACTTGATGTATGCCAAACGTGCTTTTGTCCACTGGTATGTGGGAGAAGGAATGGAGGAAGGTGAATTCTCAGAGGCTCGGGAAGACCTGGCTGCACTTGAGAAGGATTATGAAGAAGTGGGCACAGACTCAGTGGAAGGAGAGGATGAAGGTGAGGAATATTAAATTCCACAGAAGTGAATGGCAAGTCTTTGCCACTCTACAGCCTCTTCAGCAATAATGAAAATGTGGAAATTTCTTTTCTGAATCATGCCAAGCTGTTTGGAATAAACTTTTTTTAAAATTGGAACCACTTAGTAGTCTCTTTAACTCTGCAGATACACGTCTCAACCACACACAGATTGATAGTTCAAACTCTACATTTGGGGGGACAGAGACAGAAACCATAAAAAATGTCACCCCCTACCATATAAAGCAACCTCCACTGTGGACTAAACTCAAGTTGCGGTACCTGATTGTGAAATTGATATGGCCTGCCTTGCTTAACAAGGGCCCTTTGCTATGCTATGCAGACAGAAGAGGAGTCTGTAAATGTCCTTCTGTAAAAGCAAGGCACACATCAAGTAATGGGGGAATATATGGTATTTGGGTTTTTGTTCTTTGCCTGTCATAATACTTGGCAGTCTTTCCTTGCCTGAAAAGGTGGAATCCTCAAAGACTTAGATGGGAGCTGGGCAACACCATCCAAGTGGCAAATAGGATCTGTATTTTGATTTGGAATCAGAAACCATTGATAGTGATTTGGGTTCTAATAAGGCACTTGGAGCTGCAGTCACCCATGTCCTGGAAACTGCTGTGTTAAGTGCTGGGGAAGAAACCCCTTGGACTAGTAAAGAAGTTTTATGGACAGCCTGTTCTTGCACATTGTTGCTCTTTTATTTATGATTTGGGTTTATTATTTATTTGAATTTCAAGGGTAGTTGGGAGCTGATCTGACTTGCAAGTCTGTGATAAAGTGGAAATCTCATTTTATGGAGAGAAATGTCTCCCCTAGGTTTTATTGTCCTTATCAGCTATGCCCTTATGTAGCAATTAAGCTACATGCTAAACTAAAGGCTTTTACTGTATGCATTGATTTGATAAAAGTAGCCAGAGCTGGTAAAGATGGCTGCTTAAAACCAAATTTGACCCTGAAACTCTGGCATAATTCAAACATGTTGCCTCTGGTCCCTTTTTAGGTCTTTGAAATACTTCCTCGCTCCCTAATGGTTGGAGTATTAAGTTGTTAGCCACGCACAAGGAGAAACTTTTTGCTCAAGGGAATTTGCACAAGAAATAGACTGAAGCAGGAAGTGGAACCTGGGGAATCAAAGGTGGTTGCTGGAACTGAGTGGGGGGAGCAGAAGACTAAAGCAGCTCTTGTTATCACAGACAAGTTTGTAGCAGAATTCAAGCCTCTTCAAAGTCTAGAAAAAAAATTAAAAGTATGAGGCAATTGAGTGGCAGGGGTGCACAGGTTTGAGGAAATGTGAATAAAAATCTTTAAACCAATATAGAATTGGGAAAAAAAATCAGTAGAGGGGAGAAACTTGCAGGGGGGGAAAAGAAAATATTTGAAATTTGTTTAAGGAAAGTAGCACAAGTGTTGGGTCTTACTGGGGGTGGGGGGGTGGAGAAAGGTGATTCTACTCCATTTTTAAAAAGAGCACTCCAAACACTTCTAACTAGTCTACACTCAGTGGCACCCTATTCCAAAAACAAATGGCATTTTGGGCTGCCTGGGTGGTGGGCATCATGTACAGTGTGGATCTTGGACTAGCCAGAGTGGGCTCTGCACGTGGTGCATGTCCTGTGTCATGCAGTTCAACTTGAACCCATGGGCAGCACCAGGGCCAAATAGGACTCTGGGCTGGATTTGGCCTATAAGCTGTACATTTGACTCTTCCCC
>NW_017728934.1:3175480-3263478 GCF_001723895.1 Crocodylus porosus
CCCCCCGCCACTTCCCCCATTATAAATGGCAAGATCTTTAAAATGTTAAAGGAAGGAAGTTGCTACAAGCCAAGGCTGTCCTATGCGGGGGTTGGACTCTGATCTATTGAGGTCGCTTCTGACCCGAACATCTATGAACCTGGCACTGTGGGCTGCCTGGGCCAAAATGCAGCCCATGAGCTGTGCCCAGTCACTGTTCCTGCCATTGCTACTGCTGCTACAGCAGCTGGGGTCTCCAGGCCCCACTCTCTTCTGGCTTCTGGTTCCTTTCTGGGAGTGGGGCAGTGCAGTGGGATGGGGTCCAAAAGGTAAGTTGGTCTACACCCTGTATACATCTCCAGGTAAATAAAGTCAGAATTGCAATGATCAGAAGAAAACCTAGAACTCTTCAGCTAAAGGAAAATGTGGACAAGGGAGGTTATGTTAACTATGCAGTCAAAGGCCTTTGCTGCATGCATTACTTGGCAAGAAAACATCCTAGACTGGAAAACATTAGGTGCCTATTGACTTTGGCTCAAGTGCAGGCATTGTACAAAGTAAGCTAGTATCTTAAGTGAAACTAGCAACTGATAGCTGCTTAATCACCTGATACAGAATAATTTTCATGACTCACTTTGTGCCAGAGGAGGAAGTAGGCTAGAGCCCACAGCAAGCTGCCAGAAACCGTACTGCTCTTTGCAGGTAATGGCAATTTAAAATATTGTTCTAAGATCCTGTTTGTACCATAGCGGGGAAATGCTGTGCATCTGAATCAGTGGTATGGACCATATAATGAATATGCCTCATTTTATATATGGTAACAAGCATCTGCCACAGATGACTGGGCTGTTTTTAAGATGATTCAAATTATGACAGCTGCAATAGTGTCAATTTTGGTATTGTATACACTAGATAATCATTTACAACATAGGCATTTCCCTACTCCCCTTATTGCAATGCAAATCCTTGGAAAAACCTACAGAGTCTTATACCTTCAGGTTATTACATGAAAGGGGGGTGAAAGCATGCATTTTTAATAGACCACTAATGGAAAGTATTACATAGTTCTCCCCCCCATACACATGCACAATTATATATATTATTACATGTTTATTTCAGTTCAAAAGGTCTAACTGATTGATTGGTTCCTGATGTATGTTCAGAACAGTATAACAGGAACCAATCATATACATTAGACTTATGACTATATAATTCAGCAAAAAATAAAGGCATGGCAGACCTGGTATTTTTCTTAAAAGTATGGAGGATTCCCAGCTTTGCCTGCAGTTTTCCCTCCGACCCCCTTGCTGATCAGCCAGACTGGAACGGGGAATTAGTGTAAGCCCCCAAGACCTTGTGTAGCAGGCATGCTGATGGTCTTTGTAATAATAATAATAAACTCTGGATCCCAGCTTCTTCGCTTTTCCATAATCAATTGCCATAGGCCAGTTTCACAATTACTTGCCCCAGTTTCTTCACAGCCTCTAATTCTGTCATCTATTGTCCTCCCTCACTCTACATGTTATTTCCATTCTGGAGCAGCAGAAGCCTGGGGCTTGAACTGAGGTCTTTTAGTCTCATGGGCACAGGTTTCCATAGCTGCTCCAGCATGTGACTGGCTGGATGTTAGACCCAGCCTGGCCTGGCCTTCCCATGAGGTTCCCAGTGAGGGAACATGTGACCCAAGAGAATAAATGGAAGCCATAAGCCCTTGATGGAAGGGCTATAAAAATCCTCCTCTAGCCCTGGATCCTTGTTCTTGCAATAGTGCTTGTAGTCCTGCTGTTTGGGAGTGTCTTGCCTTGGACAAGACTGAGTTCTGCCTGCTCAATATGATTTTTGGACCAACTGTGTTCTGCTCAATAGATATGATTTGCAGCTGATTTGCCCTGAAACACTAATTATATCATAAAAGAAAACTAAACCAAACAGTTGTTCCCTTTCTGCTTACTCCGTCTCCTGATTCCTGTGCTGGCCTCAACCATGGATCTGACTCAATCCCCAGTGTGAAACCTCAGACCTGAACTGATGCCTGTACTGTGACTCTTGGCTTTGGCTTCTGGACTCCTGGTATTGTTGACCCTCAGCTCCTTTACCCTGACCCCCGTCATACTGAGTGCTAGCTCACTTGTTTCATGTAACTACTAAGGATCCATGATCAGTATATCACTTTTAAGTGTGCAGTGCATAAACCCAAGAGCACTAATATGCTCTCCATGTTGTTTCCCCCCATGGTTCTGCCAAATCAAAATGTTTCCTTTGGGGCAAGATCACACATTCCCCTTCCCTGTGGTATCTCTCAGCCAAGTTTGTTTTCTATCTCCAGTTATAATCAGCAATTTTTTTCTTAGTATGATAGGAGCATATCTTTTCATTCTGCTTGGTCAGGAATGGATGACTTGGTCTTGCCCAGTTTTCCAGGAAAAAAAACTCCTAGGCAGGGGGTCGGATTCAATGATCTGTTGAGGTCCCTTCCAACCCATCTATGAAATTTATGAAAACATCTATGGTAGACTGGCATCAAGCCCAGAAAACTCCAGTTTAAAGGTACCCATTTACAAACTTATAACCATTTTATGTGGGGATGTACAGTGCAAATTATTTGGCAACCTTAACTAAAAAAGGAAGCAAAGGGACAGGCATCATAAAATAGAGAGGTGATGACCAGGCAGCCTAGTATACGGGGACGGGTATTTGAGTCAACTACAAAACTGACCTCCTGATTCTTGGAGTGATTCATATGTGTCCCTTGGACTTTCTTAGGGGCAGACCTGGCACAGAAAAATATAACCCAGGTGAAACCAACTTCCTCTAATATAAAATGCTGAATTCACTTACTCCTACCAAGACTTCTTCAGTTTTTTTAGTCCTGAGATGATGTTGCCACGATGGTCCAGGAAATATGTGAGAAGAGTGAGAGAAGAATTCCTCTGGGTGATTTCTTTTCTTGGGGGTGATATCTAACCAATGGCATGGTTGAGATAAAAATAGGCAAGCTTTTGGGTATCACAGCACCCTTTCTCAGGCCTCAGAGAAAGAAGCAGACACATCAGAGCTAAGTAGCAGATAGCACAAAAAGTGATGTGGATAAAAACAGGCAGGAGAGATACAGTAGAAACCTGGTAATGGAAGAACAGGATTGTTCAGGAGGTCCCTTATCGCTTCTGAAGTGCACAGATTAGGGAGTATCAAGTAGATTGTAATGGACTATGAAGTCATTGTGTTAAATTCTTGCTGCTTAATGTCCAAGAGGCTAATTCATTTCTTTTCCCGTATATATCTTATAAAATTGTTTGGTAGATTGCCTTTGAGCATAAGAACTGTGAGATCAGACAGGGCGTGATTTTTCTTTTTCTTTGTAAAGTGTTCTCCTACCTGTGTCCTGGTGTCTCTATCCTTTATCCTTTTTCTGTTGTTATTCACTCTGGCATGTAGTTTTTTGTCTGGTCTCACCTTGAGGGCACTGGATAAGGTATACGATGTTTTGGGATAAACATTTATATGATCCATGGCCTCTAATGGTTCAGTTGTGGGGCATGTTTTCTGTAGCAGTACAGATGTGTTGACAGGTCTTGCATGTATTGTTAAGGCAGGTCTGGATCCCATTAGGTGCCTGTTGATCAGTAGGGAGTTTACTTTTGATCATTAGCTGAGCAAGGTTAGAGGGTTAGGAATCTTTTTTTTCCCCTCGAGATCTGGTCCTTTTTCAAGTATAAGTTGTAGTTTGATCCTTTTTGTTGGTTCCAGTATGGGATGGTAGATGACAATCAAGGATGTACGGTTAGTGGGGGGCTTTCTTTGGTATTGTAGTAGGTTGCTGCGGGGTATTGGGGTGGCTCTTTCAAAGTTACAGTCTATTTCTCTGCTGGAGTATCCTTGCTGGGTAGAGGCAATTTTCATTTTGGCAAGATGGGTGTCACGCGTATTCTCCTCCAGAGCAGATGTGGTGGCTATGGATCACTGTGGATCTAGAGCCAGGTTCTCAGAAGCCCATGGTTTTTCTGTATACAATGGTTTCCGGTAGATAGCAGTTTGTAGGATGCCCTCCCAGATATAGATTGTGATATCTAGAAAGTTGATGCTAGTGTAGGAGTAATCCAGAGAGAATCTGATGGATGGGCGGTAGTTGTTATTAAACCTGTGGTGAAAGTCCAGGTGTTCAGCCCAGATAATGAAAAAATAATCTATATAGCGTGAGTATAAGGCAGGATTGGTGGTGCAATTTTCCAGAAATTTCTCTTCTAGGTGGTTCATGAAGAAGTTGGCATACTGCGGAGAGCTGTCTTTATGACCATAGCTGTACCCATGGTTTGGAGGAAGTGTCGGCTGTTGAACTGTGGGTGAGGATGAAATGGATAATTTGTGCGGTGTGTTGTGGTTGCAAATCTGAGTGTAGTCTGTTTTCCTGTAGATACTTCAGGCTTGCACTTGGAATGGGATATTAGCTAATGACATTCATGGTTGCAATGTGAGACCTTTGCGGGAAGCGGTGCATGTTCTGGATCTTGTTGAGAGTCTGTTGCGTCGTGCAAGAAACTTGCTAACTTCAGAGCCATTAGCCAGCTTCTCTGAGAATGTATGGAGGTTAGCTAAGGTCCTGGATAATTGCAAAGGGCAAATACAGAGCCCATCTTTAATAAAGGGAAGAAGGAGGATCCAGGGAATTGGAGACCAGTCAGCCTGACCTCAATACTTGGCAAGATGAGTCCAACTATTATTCTTCAGAAAGATTTCTAACACCTTTAAAAACTCTTTATATCTATTTTGTTCCTTTTTTCAGAGATCTTTGGCAGGCAGAAGATATCATGTTATGCAATACAATCAACAGTCACTTGTAAAAAACACTTTTTACTCAGTCATGCTGAGAGCACTGGCTGTTGTGGCTTTTCAGTTATTTCAAAGTCTACTTTGAGGAATTTGCCTTTGGGTGAGCAACATGTCAGTGAGTAACACACGTGCTACCATAGACTTTTAGGCAGGAGTTGCTTAGAAGCAGCTCAAGACCTAACTTTGTACAGTTTTACAGTCATCTTCAAAGGTACGCTGCATGTAGAATCACTGTCAAGTTGACATTTAAATAACCAAGATGCTTTGGCAATGCTGAATTGTTAGGTGTGCAACAGACTTGTCTTTGCTTTTCACAGCTCTGCTGGAATAAGAGAGAGATATTCAGGGTATGGACAAATGTAGATTTCTATCATCTTCAAAAGGGCAAGGGGTGCTGCTCTGGAGGATGCAGCCGCTATTATGCTGTAATAACCATTTGCAGGATCATGTAGCAATTCAAGCAACTCAGAGTTAGACTCACTTAGGACTGTGCAGACATAATCTCTCTCCCTCCCACCTTGTGAAGTCACCACTAATATGTTTGTCCATTGGGAGAAGTGTCACTGCTAACTCTAAGTGCTGCAGTCATTAGCTTCTGCTATATTCAGTGGAGCCACTTGGCCAGCCCAACTTTATGTGCCTAGTCTTGCAATCACTTTATAGATTAGACATGAGGCCCCTCAGTTTTCACAGAAAGTGATGTTACTGACAGTCACTGCTGATGTGATTACATTCTGGGAAACCTTCATATGGGAGTGTTTTATCACAGAAGCTGCATCACTGAAATGACTTGCATTTCTTGTATGTACAGACATGAGTTATAGGGCAGAGATTTAGGAGAATCAAGCCCCTGAGCATCACCACTTGACTGGCGAAGGTTACTATAGTGTATCTAAATGAGCAATCACAGATGTCATGGAGGCATCCTGGGAAAGCTAAAGAATCAACCAAGCTCCTACATGTGCACTTACTCATTTAGGGTTAAAGTGGCTTAAGATAACTATAAGTGCAGAGCAGCACAAAGACATTTTGCAGCTGAATGAATGCATCTACATGGGGGTTTAACACATTTTAACGTGTGCACATTGACTCCATGCCCTTAATTGACTGCTTATTGACATGTTGTAAGAGTTCGTGATTTTACTGATCACTGTGCACTACATGGCACATTGCAGAATAAATAAAAGACATTTAATATTTTAAAGTTTCAACATGGCAAGTGCTGGCTGTAATGCTGATGTCTTCCATCTTGTAAAGTCATTTATAACAGGTACCAGACACAGATATGAACTAGGTATATCTCAGACTCTTCAGAAAAGCCATATTTGTGAAAAAGCGGTTTGAAATCCCTTTGAGCTCAGTGCATTTTGAGGCACCGATTTTTATTTAGTTTAATAATATATTGAGTTCAAACCTGTTAAAATCACCTTCCCCTCTGGTTGATTTGATCGTATCTCTCCTGCTTTGAAGCCCTCCCTGTCTGCTATTGCATCAGATTTAAATTACTGGCCCTGACTTTCAGGCTCCATATAAATCTACCCAACCATTTATTTATCCCATGTTGGGATTCATGTGATCCCCTGCCCCCATTCTCTACCCACACTGCATCCTTTGTCCACAGTATCTGTTCACTCTGTGACTTCATTCATGTAGCCCTTCTGTATTACCCAGCCTGCCTAAACTCCTCTGCAAGGCCTCTTCCCTCTTCACTTAAATCCCTTTGAAAAACCCATTTGTGCCAAGCTGCCAATAATGGATGTTACTGATTTCTAAACAAAAAAATCCTTTTTCTCCTGGACCTCTGCTGATTTGTCTGTCCAGCCTTAGACTGGGAGTTTGAGGCAGGAACTGTTTCTCTTTGTAAATTCTGAAAGTATCCAGTAAATGCCGGGAGCTCCCAAAAACCAGTAAAATTGGAGAAAATATTTTGCATAGTCACACTTCTACTCAAGACCGTTGGTGGCAGTTTGCCCAACTGAAAACGTGACAATAATGGAGCAGTAACATGCCACTTAAAATGAAGATCTGACATTGATTCCATTGTTGATTTTTTTTTTAAAGAAAACTTACATTGTTTAAAACACTCTCACTGAAGCTTGAACTTCTGGATAAGTTCCAAGGGAATCTTGTAATTGGTGTACATTATCAATTAAAAACAGATTGCCTTAAAAAAAAACGTAACTTGGGGAAAAGTCACAATGTTTCAAATATACAGACTGAATAATACCAGAAGCCTGTACCTAAGCGAGAGTTCGGAGGTCTCCTTAGAGGTATGCAATTATTTTACACTGATATAAATTTACCAATAAAATTATTAGCATTACATTTCATAACTGGAGAGAGGTAGTCATCCATATGAGTCAAAAGTCAGGTAGAAGGCAGGGTAGAGATGCACCTTATAGATACACTGAATCAGAGACACAAGCTTTTGTGAGGAAAAGCTCACTTGCTCAGATGATAAATGAATCTCAACTGCATTTCATTCCACCTATGTTGCTCCTTAGGCACTTACGTACTTTTAGGATCTGAGACTAGGGCTAAATTCACAAGGGGGTCTAGCCATTACCAAGCTGAACCTTGCCATCTCCTGGACTCCAAAGCATCAGGTGCCTAAGAACAAGTTTCACAGAAGCCAGCGCACTGTACAGGGAACTCCCAAAGCCAGCCAGTAGGAAAGTCAAAGGGTGATTAGGCACCTACCTCTCTTTGGGATTCTTAGCCAGGGATCCCCTCCTGGACTTAAGCCTGATCAGATCTTTCTCAGGAAAACTGAGGAGTGGGAGATTGCTCCACTCTGTTAAGATCACTAAACACTCACCAGGGATGCAAATGTTTTTAAATATCTACTCTGTCTAGTCAGGGAGATTTGAACCCACAATTCTCAAGCATTAGAAGTGCCCTGACCACCACACAACAAAGTAAATCTCTCCCTACTGCTGTTCCTGTGAATATTTTATTTTGTGTATACAAAATAGGACAGCTTTAACTATAGGGACTGAGTTACTGGGTATGGAAAGGCTTAACAATTAAAATAATTTCAAAGACCCAGATGTACAAATGTTCAAGCCCTCTGAAACGTACTAAAAGTGGCGGAAACACTCCAAAATAGTGTTACCTTATTAAAGGGGGGTGCTGCTTTGGCACATTATGCTCTTGGTTATGTTTCCATAGGTGGGGGAGAGAATGGACAGCTACTCTGCTATCCCCATTGAGCCCTTCCTGTCTCTTGTGCAAGTAGCTGGCAGAGCTGGTGCCATGAACAGTCCTGTAAGGCAAGGCTTCCTGACCATCCAGGACCCAAATGATCTGGTTCAAGGGGAAGCTTTCTGATCCAACTACTCAGTGGCCTCCTGTCTGGATCAACTGGGTCAAGAGCTCTGGCCTGGTGATGAGTGACGGGAGGGCTTACTCCTGCCTGCGCTCCAAGCCATCTAGAGGAGAGCACGGGCCTGCTGCCGTCTTTGGGGGGTCTACCTGTCCTCAGCCACCCCTGCCTGCTTGAAAACTGGGACTGACTTGAAGCCAGAGATGAGGTTCATCCACTGTTTCTCCCTCTCAGGTCATCAGCCAGCTTGTCCTGTCTATATTCTGGCGCTGGTTCAACACCCTGCCCATGCCCCTGCACCTCCTGGCTAGCCAGTAGTACTAAGCTATCATTTTCTCTAGCCAGGATGGCAGCAGATCTCTACAGGTGTCCTGTGCCTCCCTTTGCTCAAGGGAAGGCAGGGCGTGGAGTGGTTTTCATCCACAGCCAGGTCCACACCTTCTGCCTCAGGCCTTGCAGCAGCAGCTTTAGTGTTTTATAGCCATTTGGCATGGTGCCTGGAGGGGCACACCTTCCTCTGCCACCTCCAAGGGCTCTGATATGACACGCAGCTCTTTTGCCTGAGAGATCTCCCTAAGTGAGACCTTGGAAGCTACTGGATTTCTAGCATGACCTCCTTGGGACTTGGAGGCTGGTCTACCCATCCAAATTTGCAGATGCAGTCACGCAGGGGACAGTCCTTCTAGATGAGCCCCTGTTGAAAAATCTGCAGCTGGTGTTACCGGTGATGGAAGTACCCTGGGAGCACTGGAAGACGGTTCTGGCCAACATCACTTGTATCTGAGACCTTCTGGACTTCTTCAGGCAAGACTGAGTAGAACCCCCTGTGCTGACCTAGCATATGAAGCTGCCCATACCACATGCTCCCTGTCACATGCCTAGCTTGAGGGTGCCAGGCTACAGCTCTGCTACCACCTCTTCAAGAATTGATTTGAGGTCCTGGCTGCTCTTTCCCCCCATATCTTTTAGTTTATACATGCGTCATATATAGCCCCACTAAGTTCCAAGACATTCTGGTCAATCCCCTCTTGGCCACGTCCAGACTTTCCATCTAGCAGACCAGGAAGGTGGTGTGGTGGGGTGCTCTTCTGTTCCCCTGTCCTTCTGCATATTTGAGGCAGAGTTTCACTGGGTGGCACACTTTTGATTCCTTGGGTTATTTAAGACTATTTCTCCTGAGTGGCTCTTTGGTGAGACCTAGTCTCCATCCTTCCTTGTACAAAGGGAGATACTCCTCCCTTTTATTGTCGAAGCCAGTTCCTCAAACTCCACAATGCTTGTTGTGTGATTCCAAGATGCCAGTCAATGTTGGGTACTCAGTTTTTCATCTACAGTTCATTCTAGATCAGGGCTGTCTAACTTCTGAGTGGCCAGGGACCACATGCTCCACAGCTGCGTGCCACATAGGCCACACATTACGGCATGGTGCAGGCAACCCGTTGCACTGCGTGCCCCCCACCCAGCTGCATCATGCCCGTGCTCCAATACTGTGTAGTGTCCCCAAGTCCTCTTACTCCTCTGGCTGCAGGTTCCCTCAGCCACTCTATGCTCCACCAACTGTGCCCTGCTCCCAGTGGCTGGGCAAGACGCAGAAGCTGGAGGAGGCAGGGGAAGTCCAGAGACTTTAGCAGCAGCAGTTGGAGGAGGGGATTGGGGGGGTGGGGTCCACATGTGTCCCATGGGGTGCTAGTTGAACAGCTCTGATTAGAGGGTGTTTTATTCTACCAACTACCTCTTCTTGCAGTCATCAATCTAATACTGACGCTGGAAGAATAGGCAGACTCCAGTAAGTGAGCTGTGTTGTCAGTGCTTTCTCTTGGGGCTCCAAGAGCCACTATGATAACATTAGACCTAATTTTGCTGATCCTAAGAGAGGTCACAGCTAGACAAGTCAGACAGGAGGATCCATATAATAGCCTTAGTTCTACCAGCTTCAGCTAAACCCCAAACACCACCTGGAATATAAGACCTATTTTCCTACTGTCACTGCCTCCTTCCTGTCTCCGCCCCCTCCCCCTCCCACACACTTCACGTCTTATATTTCTTCTTTTTGTCTGGTATGATAAGAGTCTGGTTTAACCAAACAAGATAACTACATTTTGCAACAGTGCTGGGAAACTGTGACGAGATAGAAAGTTAAAGCAATTATCTTAAACAGGTCAGCATTAATACCAGTTTTGCTAGTTCTTGGAATGGCTGACGGAGATTGTTTATAAGGCCTATTTCCCCTGCTGTGAATTTGCAAGTAATTCAGCCAGAGAAACAGAAGCTGCCTTCTCTATACACATCTTTTTGTGTTTGTTTTCAAGGCAACAAGATTGGATTTCAACAAGCGCTCCATCTCAGCTAATTTCTTAATTTTTGCCCAACAAGAGCGATCGTTTCCTCTCCAATACAGTCTGAAAGACTGTCAAACAGAGCATTTTCCTGATACTGCAGTCACAAAAAGTAATTCTAAAGGCATTTTCCTCAAACTTAACTAACCACTGAGTTTCCCCTATAAGGACCAAGTATTTTCCACGCTTGTCTTTCCCATTGTTGCAACCTAGATGCAAACCAGAACTTTTGGGAGCTAGCCTACAAAACCAGGACAAACTGCTGGCAACCACAGTGTCTATGAACTTCACTTTTAGCCAGGGCGCTATGAGTTTACATGTTGGTCTCAGCTGATTTCAAACCAGTAATACCCTACAAACACATGCTTTATAATCAAGGTCATAGTAGTGCAAAAAATTGTGCCGGCTAATTCATCTTTTTCTTGATGAGAAGAGAGACTGATACTGTTGCCAGCATCCTTGCACAGGACATGAGCCAGCAAATTTCAAAAGGTTTAAAACTAATTTCTAACCTAGATGATAAAATGCTGAGTGCTATGCAAGCCTATACAGGCTGCTGGTTTGCCCAAGAGAACTTGTTTGGTTTGATATGATACGCATCTGGTATTTCTAAAGCTGTTTATTCTCAGGAAGCCACTTCCCTAAAGAGTCCCAGAAACGTTAATATGTTTTCCTTCCCCCTAATCTGTGATTCTCTGAACCTGGAAAGAGACATATTAGGTCTAATTCTTTGATAGTCTAATGAATGCACTGACTTTGGTGCAATTTGACCTGCTTGTAAGAACTGAGAATCTGGCCATTAGATTCCACATGCAGGTGGTGAACCCTTCTGCTCCTTCCGTTCAAAAGGGACCTGTGAATCCCAAGGTTTACTGGCTTTGGCCTGAATTTGACTCTCATGATAAGGTCAGCTGCAGCTCACTTCTTGGTGATTCTGGAACCAAATCTAATATTACACTGTTAGCATTTTAATTTCAAGGCATACTAACTGCTGAACAGCTGAAATAAAAATATTCAGCTTTTTAGTGCCCAAAGTGCAGGCAGTTTGGATCTGCCTTGGGCACAGGGAGCTGGCTTAGCTTTCTATAGGACACCTAAACCTGACCTTTCCAATGTTCTTTTTATTTGTCACCAGATAAATGAAACAGAGCTCACTGGAGTTAAGAAGATGCCTGAAAGGCAGGGTCTACCTGAAGCTCTGTTTTGTGTTACACAGCTAAGCTTGGTAAGGCTTTGGCTATTGCATTGGAAGAGGCCCTAGATCTCACCAAGCAACAATGGAAGCATTCACAAGAGAGAATTAAGCAGCAAAAGCTGCAGCTAAAATGGCAGCTGAAGTATTATGCTCCACATTGGGCACTGTCTGATTGAAATTGCTGCCAATAGGCCAGGAAAGGTGGGAACCACTACTTGTTGCAATGCTTATATTTATAGGTTGTGCTTTTGTTACCACCATCAAGTATAAATTTACATTTTCGCTGAAATAAAAGTTGAGAGTCTGATGTAATCACACAGCTCCAGGAACTAAAGGGCTTGATACTGGTCTTCTAGCCAGTCTGAGAATTATTCCAACATCACTTGTATTTATATATATGAACGGCAAATTGAGAATCATTTGAAGGAACTATAGATCAAAAGCACTGTGACCCCTTAGTGAGACAAACAATCTTTTAATTATTAGAACTGTCAGGGGTAGGGTTGGGGCTTTTTTTGAGAAGGGGGTTTGGCCAGTCTGAGATCTTCTGGGAAAGACGTGAGCAGTTATTTTTGGCTTCTTGGAGGAGCTGGACTCCATAAGTTTGTGAAAATGTAAAAATGGGTGGTCCACCTGAAGGAAAATAGGAAGAATGCACAGGGGAACAGAACAGCCACTTTGGCATAACTCCTATCCTCCAGAGTACTCTGTCCCCAATTACTCACCCTGCAAGGCACTGGCCCTTTGCACCACTCCATCTCCATGCTGGCCTCCCTTTATTCTCCTATACCAGGGGACGCTCATTCTTGAGCATCCCATCTCAGTCTCACATTTGTTTCCTCATCTCATTTTAGACCTTTGCAGTGTTTGTTTTTAGTTCTTTCTTCTCATAGCTTCTGCAGTAAGTCACCTGAATTTCTTTACCAGATATCCTGTAGACAAGGCTTTTTGGTACTGGACTGAAAACAAAAATATTCGCAATCATAAAGCAAGACTGAGCAAAGCTGTATTCAGCCTTGAGGTAGAGAGCCAGAGACCAGTCCTATTTTAGGACTATGAGAGCTGTTGCAGCAAAAAGGCAAATGGCTGGGCATTAAGACCCACTAACACATGTTACCAGGATGACTCTGCATCTCCCCATATTAAAAATGAAAGATGCCAGTCAGTAACCTACGGAAAAGTAGAGTTTAGAGTATTTTGCCTTACCGGGGCCTTAGACACTTGAGTTGCTAGTTCTCAGAAAGGGTGAATGGTGGGCCCACATTTTAGGTCATGCGATCTGGGAAGAGCTCTGCACTGAGGGCTTTCCCAGATGCAAATTGAAGGGGTTGAGAAAAAAAAGGGGGCAGGCTGTGTTTTTATATAGGCACCTGATTTCTGACTGTGATTTATTTCTACTTCTATGCAAGGAAACAAGTCTCTACATTGTTCAAATAAACCCATTTCCAAATCACTGATTTTTACAAGCTCCCAAATCAGTTATTGCTCAGCAGATGGAATGACAGGACTTTTCCTCAGAGCTTACAGAGATTAAAAGGCCCTTCAGCTGACTGTCCTCTCTCAGGAGCGCTGGGTGACTAAGCCTTATTATTTCAAAGCTTCTTCTAAATCCAGATCAGGACATGCAGTCTCTTAGAATAAAAGATAATCCCTGTTGGGACAGAGTTATGAGACAAGCCCAGAACCTCATGCACCCAGCTGCACATGCAATTACTAACAGTAGTGCATAGTGCATGCACCATAAGCATAAGAAACTGCCACACCAGAGTTACATTACCTGATTTTTGGTGTACAGTGTTCAGAATTGCTTGTTGTATAGTGTGACTGAACCAGCTCCAATGTCTACATTTTTTACATGGCCTAAAGCCTGGTAGATCTGTTGGTGTTTGGCAGTGTCCTTGCATTTCTTGGAAGTCTCTTTCCTTTCTTGCTGTGGAAATTGGTAGCAAGTGTGGAGAAAACAGAATATGTACCTCTAGGATCCTTTGTACAATTCTCATCTGTGCTGAGCCTGTTCTTCTTTGAGCTAGTCCTGAATGCATACACCAGGGACATACAGAAGGATGCCTCCTGGTGAATGATGTTCACTGATGATGGAGTCCTGATCAAAGAAAGCAGAGAACATGTAGAGAAGGATCTGCGCAGATGGAGGCATCTTCTGGAAATGCATGGTCTGCACATCAGCAGGGAAAATGGTCTGCTGATGTGCAAGTCATGCACATTTTCAGGTGACAGTACCAGGCATACTTCTGTGTCACTGAACAACATGGTACATACCACCAGTGTACATGTACCCCTGGGATCTACTGTGCAAGAAGATGGGGGAGAGAAATGAAAAAATCAGGAACAGAATATAAAGCATGAACAAAATGGAGGGAAATGGCTTGTAACAGGAAATGCTGATTTATCTGAAGGGAAAAATCTACAATTGCATCTGTATGGAGCAGAGTACTGGGTCATGAAGAAACGGCAGGTGTCCTGGGAGGCCAGAATGGCGAGGGTGGATTTGTGCAGTCCCTGAAAAAAGGCCCCACAACAGACAAAAATGAGAACTACCTCAACAGTAAGTGAGAGCAGACTGAGATTGTTTGGGCACATTGACTAAAGGTGAAAGTATAGGGGAACACGTGTGGAAAATTCAGGCTATGATAGCCTATATGCAGGAGAAAGACCCAAGAAGATATGGCATGAGTGAATTAAAAAAAAAAAAAATTAAAAAAATTGAGAACATGCAGTGTTTCAGAAGAGATGGTAATGAACAGCAGCTTGTGGAAAATGAGGACTCAAAACACAGACCCCACCAAGGGGGGAGTACACTATGATGATTGCCAATAAAGCATGTTAAATAAATTAAGAGCTAGATAAATGACTCATCTCTAAAAACTAAAGTAGTAGTTGTCAATCACTGAATGCAAGTTTCTGCTCAGGGTTTTACAGGAATTAATATTAGTCTGGCAGTTTTCTACATGTTCACAAGTGATCCAGAAGTAAACAAAATGACTGCTGGTAACATCTGCAGGTTACACAAACCGGGGTGGAAAGGGAGCGACTTGGATTCCTTTAGAGTTTCAGCCTGCTCAAACAAAGATGTGTTTTCATGCACAATTATACATCTCTGAACAAGGAGTTCAGGCTGGACTCAGTGGGAGAAAGCAATCTGGAAAGTAGCAACTGAAAAAGAAAAGGACCGTGCCCCAGGCTCGAGTCAGGCTCTCCCCAGTCCTTGCCCATCTGATCGAGCAGAAAAATTCCTTCCCCGGCCCAAATGCCGCGATCAAAATGATGCTGCACAGAGGGTGAGACCTTGTAGCCCAGAGGTCAGCAGCATTTTGCAGGGGAGGAGGGAAGGGGGATTAATGGAGTTGAGCTCCCAGTGCAAGCTGCTTCTGACATGCTGCCGGAGGCCGTCATCGCTCCTCTCACAAGGCCGCTTTCCCCCCTGCCTCGCTCCACAGCCCAGATAAAATGGCTCTATAGACCACACATTACCGTCTCCTCTCCCCCACATACATCTTCACCCACGGCTTATCTTGCAGGCACCCCAGCCCAGCCTCTGGCTTCTTTCCTAGTCACTTCATCCAGGAAGAGCACACGCCAGCCGCAGCCTGGCAAAGGGCTTTTAAACCCAAAAGCTTGCTTTTTTCCAACAATGTAAGTCAGTCTAATAAAAGAGATCCAATTCACCCGAAGAACCTTGTCTGCCCATTTCCTTAGACTGACATGGCTACAACCTACACCCCTTTCTAGTGCACTCCTGGCAATGGAAGGAAAAAAACCCACCCCGTTTTATCTGGGACCAGTCTCCTCATGCTTCAGAGGAAGGGGAGCAGCTAATACTAGCTTCAGAAGAAAGCTCTGCAATCCCCAGCAGCATGCAGGAGGGGAAGCAGCTCCTCCCGGCCCCCAACAAAGGCAGAGGGGGCGCGAGGGGTGCTGCAGCCCCGGGACGGTGCGAGGCAAAGGCTCCCCTCGCGCACGGGGCCAGCCGGGGGCCGCGAGGCGCCTCCAGCCGAACACGTGCGCTACGTGCGGCGCCTGCAGCTCCCCTGGGTCCTAGCGGCGAAGCGGCTCCCGCGCCTGCGCGCTGCAAGCCGGGCCTCCGAGCAGCTACCCCCAACCCACCGATGCCGGCCTGGAGACACAAAGGGGGGCGGGGGGGCGCGGACGTGGCGCCTCTTCATTGGCCGCGGTGCGGCCTCCCTCCGGAAGGGGGGCGGGGCCGGCGCCCCCCCGGTGCGGGGCAGACAATGGGGCGGCCGCGCGGAGCGGGCCCCGCTGACGCGCCCCGGCCTCGACCTATCGCCGCCCACACTGAGGCTCTTTAAAAAAACGAGCGCCGACCCTGGGTTGTGTCAGCTGGAGGATCCCTCCGCGCATGTAAACACAGCTCATGGCGCGGGGGCGCCGTGGCCCAGCCCCGCGCACGTGCCTGGGGGGATCGCGGCCGGCTAGAAAGCCACCAAAAAAGGGAAACAAAGCACCGAGCAAAGCCGGGGAGGTCCAGCTAGACGGCTGTGGCGTCGGGGGAAGCATTTCTTCCCCGCCCCCGTGTCAGGCCCAGGCAGGGCCAGCATCAGAGAGACCCCTGGATGGGGCTGCAGGCCCTGAGGGGAGCTAGGGGCCACGGGGACCTGGACACGCTGGAAAAGGGTGGAAAAGTCATGAGAAGGGAGTGCCCAGTGGGTTTAGGACAGGACCGCTGTGATCCCGCGGGTTATACCGCGCCCAAGGCTGGACACGGGCAAGAGTGCGCTCCGGTTTGTGACGTGAAAAAAGTGGGCAGCACACGGCAAACCGAGGGAGGCGATTCTCCAGCTGTGTTCAACCCTCCCCTGGTCTTGTGTCCAGTGACGGGCCTCTGGAGAGGTGGCCAAATTAGAGAGGGCTCAGCTGGTGACAAAACCGGCAGCCGGCATCTTTGCGCGCCTCGGTACCGATTTGCCTGCGCTCGGCCATTCGCAATGTCACCGGCAGCTCTCGTTGTCCCGGGTGACGGGAGCAGCACGGATGCCTGCACGGCTTCAATTGTTCCCGGCCGCGTGCTCTCTCCTTCAGCAAATGCTGCCGCATTGAGTTTCTCTCCGGTGTGGTGGCTCCATGAGGATGTCTATAACATAATCATGGCTTGTATAGATGCACAAGTATATAACAACAAGGGTCCCACTTGCAAGCCCCCGTTCTGTACCTGCCTGAAAAATGGATCGTTTTGGAGGAGCTGTTGGCGACGCGTAGGGGGCACCCCTGGGAATGCCAGCCACGGAACTGAGAGTGCCAGAGGAAGTACACTCTTGGTTTCATCACTGGTGATTCTGGGCTCTGCCATCGGCCTCTGGGGGACCCACGTGGTCGGCGAGCTGGTGCCCCTCCAGGCTTGGGAGGCACCAGTCACCCATGGGTGGAGCTAAACTCTGTCCCCAGTCCAGTCGTGTTAAAAGCCCCTCCAAATGATGTCATAAAAGTCCGCGCTGGCCTTCACGGAGGTACGTGGTAGCCGTGTTGGTCTGAGACGGAAAGAAATGCACAAATCTAGAACTCTTTTTGTTGCAAAAAGGATACCTTGTATTTAGACCAACTGAGAAATCGGCAAAAAATATATACATCTTTTTCCGCAAGCTGTTGGGCTCACATGCCCTTCATCAGGCTCAGGGAAAGTCCAAGATGGTTAAAAGTCCCTGTAGACAGGAAATTGTTAATTTTTTTTTATTTGTGTGCAAGGCCAAATTAGCCCAAACTAATTCCAAATTCCAGAGTCCAGAACCAGACGTGGCCCTACAACCAGCAAACATCCTCCACCCCCACCAGGGGCTTCGGATGTTTCCAAATCCTTTGGTGGGTATCCTACATGCAAGCCCAAGCCTGGAGGTGTGGGGTTCGGATGCCCCTGAGTTTGCTTGCCCTCAGCCCTACGGGCCTCGGAGCAAGCAAGGGGGGAGACTCCCGTTTCCATAAAGTGGGTTTAAAGCCGCTGCACCTCAGTGGGCACCGAACCAGGCCGGAAGAGCCGTTCTCCTGCAGGGTGGTTCAGGAAAACTGCCTTCTTGGACATAGATACACGGTGTTTCCCTTGCCAAGTTAAGAAGCCGTTATGCTTGATCTGAGCCCGCAAGAAGCCGAGATTTCTACACTTGATCCCAGCCTTCAAGAGGCCTAGCTTGAATTTTATTAGTCAATGTTAAGAGTCATGAACCAAAAAGATGGCAAAGCCGGAAGGGAAACGGAGCGCCTGAGCCAGGGGCTAACAAGAGGGATGGGGGTGAGGACAGGGCCACAACGAGGTTACAGAAAATACAATGTTGGCCAGCTAACGGGAGGAGCGGGGCTTTCACTTGATCCGAGGGAGGAATCAAACTTCATTTTGGCACAGAGGACACATCGGCCATCGCGCTTATCTGAGCCCGTCCCTCCAAGCCTGATGTGGGGGACTTTCTGGGACAAGCGTTGGCTGGTAAGGACCACTTTGTGTGGGGGAAACAGGAGCTGCAGGTGGCGTCTTTTATCAGAGCAGCTAGGGACTGATCTGCTTCAGGTGGGCAGGAGCCCCCCGTGGCGTCAGGTAACAACTCCCGCCGCGGCGCACCGGCCGGTTGCGCGCGGCTGCGCGCCCTGCGGAGGGGCCGGGCCGGGCCGGGCCGGGGGTGGGTCCGGGACTCTTTTCTCTCCCCTTCCGGCGGAGGCGCACGTCTGGTTGGGAGGCTCGCGCGGCGGCGGCTGCTGCTGCTGCTGCGGGGGATTGTTTGGAGCGGCGGCGGAGCGGGACCGGGACCGGGACGGGGACGGGGACCGGGCTCCGGCCCAGGCCCGGGAGCGATACAGCCGGCCCGGCCTGGCCATGGCGGAGTTCTTGCCGCCGCCCGAGTGCCCCGTGTTCGAGCCCAGCTGGGAGGAGTTCGCCGACCCCTTCGCCTTCATCCACAAGATCCGGCCCATCGCCGAGCAGACGGGCATCTGCAAGGTGCGGCCGCCGCCGGTGAGTGCTCCGCCGCCAGCCGCCCTTTGTGTGTGGGGCGGGCCGCCCCCCAGCCGGCCGGGCCCCTCGTGGCGGGGAGAGCCTGCCCCGCACAAGTAACTTACCAGCCTCGAAGCGGTGCCCCCCTCCCCGGGGAGGTCTCTTTTCTCTACTCTTTTTTAAAATTTTTATTTATTTTATTTTTAATGTGCCAGCGCCTCGGCGAAGTTCCCTGGGGCGGCTGCTGCTCCGGGGGGAGCAGCCACGACGGGGGGAGACCTAGAGGAGGCAGCTGCTGGGTGTTGCCCTCCATGTTGGCATTGTGGCGAGCTGGGGTTGTACATGGCTCCCTTTGCCTGCTGCTGCTGCTGCTGCTCCTTGCCCCCCTGCCCAGCCTCGAGGCTTGGCTTTAGTTGTGACAGGTAACCTTCCCCTCCACTTGCATCGCCATTGCTTCTCCAGCCCACAGTTTGGAGGGGGGCCTCTTCTCTCTCTCTCTCTGAATCCCAGGCAGATATGGCCACCATTTTAGAAAGCTAGACATACTGGGGGAAAGTATGAAGTCCTCCTCATCACCTCGGGTGGCAAAAGGATTGGGTTGGAAACCCACAGTTTCCTTCTCTCCCTTTATTTCTTTATTATTTTTTGGTGTTACTTAAATAGTTCACCTCTCTTAAGTTTTAATTTGCACAGAAATGTAGTTTCATTCTGTTTTAATGAAGGCACTGTAAGGAGACCTGTTTGGGTCTGGTTCTTGTTGGGACCAAGATCTGTTTAATAACACTCCCTGGGAAGGGTTTTTTTTTTTGTGGGGGGGGGAGAGGGGAGGGTTCATTCCTACTTTCAAGGGTAAGGTAATGCAAAGGAACTTAGGATAGTTACTGTACGGCAGCCAAAATGCTGTCCTGCTAAATAAGAGTGCTTGAAAGATTTACATCTGGTCCAGTAAGAAGTGAGGTTTACCAAATGCTTGTGCATGTATTTTTGGTTAAGTGTAAGTTCTGAAACCAAAGTGCATGAATCGGACGCATTTTGGTTGGACTTGATTACATTTAAAATTCTTGTGTAACTAGGGGAAAAAAACCCTTCAGTAACTTGCTTCTTGCCAACAGGATTGAAATAAAATAAAGTTACTTCATGATACAGTCTGAGATCAGAAATACATTTATAATTGGGTTGAGCAGGGTCATCTTCCTATAGGTAATTCCATCTTCTGGAAGAGATGTAATATGCAATTGAGAATGTGTGTCCTCATTAACTTTACATTTACTGAAACGGGGCTCAGTCTTGAACCTCTATAATCTCTTATATGAAAATCAGTTCTTTGGCCAACTGACTTTTTTTTTTCTTCAAACTATGAGCAGAATTCACTTTCTACATAGCTTTTTTGGTGTTTTAGGTTTTAAATCTAAATGTATCCTATTTGCAAGTTGGCATAGAAAAGAAACCTAATAATAAAAGATGTTTTATAAGCTATGCTTCTTAATGGAGAAGTTGGAGATGGAGGGACCTTTAGGTCTTCAAATAACTAGTGTCAACATTTCTTTGTTCCTTTACCAAAGGAAGAACATGGTTTCAAATGTCTTGTTCTCCAACTACCCCCCCACCAAAAAAAAAAAAAAAGCCAAAAAGAGACTTACCAGCAAGCAAAGAAAATACCAGGAAGCCCTGCAGCACATGGAGTGAGAGGGACCTTTAGGTCTTCAAATAACTAGTGTCAACATTTCTTTGTTCCTTTACCAAAGGAAGAACATGGTTTCAAATGTCTTGTTCTCCAACTACCCCCCCACCAAAAAAAAAAAAAAAAGCCAGCATCCAGCCAATACTGGCCATATTGCTATAGTTATATGTTTCACTGGCTTTCTAATGTAGAGCCAGACTGGATACAGTGGAAGCTGCTGGATACTGAACATGTTTGTGCTTGACTGGAAGATGAGCACTCATGAAATCTGGCCCCTAGCTCTTGCTTATGCTAGAGCCAGTCATAGCACCAGTGTAAGCACAACTTCAGTTTCTCATTGGCCCTCCTGAAACCATATCTCTGATGAGATCTTGAAATTGTGTTTTGGGAGCTTACAGATTATGGGGGAAGAGGTCAAACTCCTGTGAAGTCCATGGAACTGACATTTTCCTAGCCCTTCTTAACAGCATGAATGTGCTAGTCTTCCTCCTTACTGGAAAGATGCTGAATTTTTGAAAAGTGGGCTCTTCCACATTTACACAAAAATGTTAGGGTCATGCTTTCTACCTCAGGTAAGGGAGCATTAGAGTTTTATTTAAAATCAAGATAGATGTTGCGTCATGTGATGCAACAAGGGCTAACATGAAGACCTTACTGTGAAGGTGATACAGTATGCCCAGCGTACCATATTCTGGTTAGGTTCCTGAAATCTCCAGCTAGGCACATGGCTCTGAAGTCCCTACATGCACACTCTTTGCAAGTTCTACCTCACTGGGTCATTCTGAGACAAGTTGGTGGCATTAACTTAAACTTCAAGTTGACTGACTTTACTGTGCTATGTTTTTGGATTATTGTCAGCAGATGGACTAGTACTTTTGCATTTGAACCACAACTACTGGATGGTGGAACCCAAGGTCTGGGATAACACACAGTATCCGGGTCAGGGAGGAGACTTGCTCATGAACTAATTCTGGTTTCGCATGCAGTCCCACAAGGATGACAGCTGGTTATGCTATAGAAAAAGTAGCTCTGGTTGCTGTCCACCAGTGATGGTTATCAGTTACTTGCCTGCTGGTTTGAAGTAGAAAAAAGAAATCTATGGTGGATTAAAGTTTGGAGGGCAGTGTCTGATGTATTGCAGGGGTGTGATCAAGATAACCCAGCGTACCAGAGATTGGTAATGGGTTTAAGCAGCTGAAGGGCCATTAGATCTCAAACTTGCCTTATGTCGCCATCCTTACACATGCATGTGTATAGCAACAAAAAGAATTACTAACCAATCCCTGTGCTAGAAACTCCCCAAACTGGTTTTGTAAGAGTGGTTAAAGGGAAATGCATTCCCAGTTCCATTGTTGATTTTCTTGTTTTAACTGCAGTTCTCTGGCTGTAATAACTGTAGGCCAAAAATGGCAAGTGTGGCTATGTTTTCCTGGTGCATTTTGTATGAAGTGGGAAGGCGAAGGTGAAGTTACTTGTGAATGTTGGCATGTGGAGCCTGAAAGTGGTATGGCTGCCTATGTGCTCAGCTGGGGTAGGGATTTTAAATGAGTCTATGTAGCACAGCCAATAGTTGATAGACTGCTCCAATGAATGCTCTCTCCATGGACTTCAAACCAAAGTGGAAAACTGAATACAAAAGAAAGGATTGAATGCATTGTATTTGTCTTGTGCTGTGTTGCAGCTTTGAGTTTTTCATGCATTGAAAACATACTTTATTTATCATGCATTTTTGTGGTGAGTAAATTTGAGGAGCAAGTTATTGTAAACTTTGGCATTAGCTTAGTGAGTTTGTATTTTGGGTGATTTTAGATTAACTCTGTCTCTCTGAATTGATTGTAATAACACTTTTATAGAAGAATGAAACAGTGATTGCTATGTAAGAAGAGCATCCTGACTGCCTGGAGTAGGCAGAGCCTTTGTTTTCAGGAGGTAGCAAAACTCCTTGCCACTAGTAATAAAAAGTAACATGGAAAAAAAACGGGCAGTATAGGATTTCTTTAAAAAATGTATTGTATTTGGGACTGCATCTTCCTTTGCAGTTTCTTGCAGAAAAATAGGGAGCCTAAAGAAGGTTGTAAGGAGGTGGTAGATAGAGTACAGTGAAGCCAGGGCGTTGGACGGGTTATGCAAGGGCCAGTTTTCCGTGGTCAGTTTTTGGGGCCTTAACAGCTAACGCTTCTGGCTGCAGCTATCCGTCTCTCCTTCTCTAGGCTTGTACTCTTCTTTGTCCTCTTTGAGTTCGTCCTGCCGCTTCTAGAATGTGTGAATCTTTATGTTCTGCCTCTTCATAATGACCCTTTTTTTTCCCTCTTGAAATAAGTTTGTCCTTTCTAGTTCTCTTCCTTGAAAAACTTTCCTCTCCTTGGTCTTCACATTTTGTAAAGCAGTTAACAGTGCAATGTGCAATTAACTTGTGGATCTCAGTGTCACAGGAGGTTGTAGAGGCAGACAGCACAGCCAGGGTCAAAAATGGACTAGACAAATTCATGGACAATAGATCTATTAATAGCTATTAAACAGAACAGTAAGAAATGTTTCCTCTGGCATCTCTAAATCAATGATGGTGGATGTCAGGAAGGGTAACGAATAGGGGATAGTTCATTCTAGATGTACATGGTTCAGTGCTCTCTAAAGCAAAATCCACTCCTGCTGCTGTTGGAGATAGGTTGCAGGGCTTGGTCTGACCCACTATGGTGCTATTTATGTATAGCCAGAGGACTGTATTTGGCCCATTGAGCCAGGGATCTGTTGTAGCATTTTGACTGCTGGGGGAAGTAGTGGTGGCGGTACTGCAGGGGGGCAATAGTGACTGTGGCTCCAGCTACTGCTTTGGTGGCAGTGGCACTGGCCTGTATAGAAATGGCTCGTGCTCAGAACTAAGCTCCATTAAAGTAGCTTCCAACAGCAATAAAGTTGTCAACCTCTGTTGTAAAGCATTGTAGATGGTCCTCATGCTGGAGTCAGCCGTAAAACAAGAAACAACTAATAACCATTGCAGTACCGTATTCATCCCTTGGAATACGAAGTCAAGTTAGTTATTCCATTAAAATTGAGTTCAGACTGGTTAACATCTTATGCAGTCTTATAACCATTTATTCTTTTGACTAGAGACTAGGGATGGTATACTAGAGAGGTGTCATTACTTGGAAAGCCAGCATTAAAACTCAAGAATTTCACAGTTAAGTTTAGAGTTAAAGGAATACAGACGCATTAAAGTTTTGAAGTAGATAGCTGAGGCACATAAAGAACCTTAGCTCTGCTCTGCGGAAGATAAGCATTTTGGCTGTTTATAGATGCACTCTGGGAGTCCGGGGTGGGGTGGGGTGGGGAGGGAAAGAGGGGGGAGCTGCTCTAATTAAAGCTCCCAAGAACATCTCTTGTATCACTGTCCATGTGGTGAAAAATGGTGGTGGAGGCGCTTTAACTAAAGCTTGTCAAATGGGTAAAGTGCCCCCACTGCCATTTTTTCAGTGTGGGGATGCTGATACATGAGACGCTGGAGTCTGCTGGAGCGTGGTAATTACCACGCTCCAGCAGACTCAATTAATCGAGTCTGCTCTGATGTACTGTAACTGCAGCACATTGAAGCAGCTTCTCTGCACAAGTGTAGGAGCTGCTAAAGACTCGGAGATGCAGATTTGTTGCAACCAAGGGTTTTAAACATCTTCTAGGGGAAGGGGGAAGCTCTGAATTGCTGATGTTTTTAGTAAGCCTTGGAGCACTGGGAAAGTTTTAGAGGACTTCTGGTGATATGCTGGTTAGGCAGATTTAACTTCTGAGAGAGAAAAAAAATGAAATGGCTAATATGGAACTCAGTCAGAAGAAACTAGAAGGTGGTACCAAATTTCAGTTAACACAATTATAGAAAAAGGTGGGTTTTTTTGTTTTTTTCCAAATTAATTTTACTGTATTTTGTTAAATTACAAATTTTGTTGATGAAAGTAATCATGTTCCTCTTCCATGTAGGCCAGTAGTGAGATCAGTTTTTGGAATGCATTTATTTTAGGTATTCTAACTTTACAAAGAATATTGATTAAGTGAAAAAGGGGGTAGAACAGAGTTGAAAAAAATATTCCAAGTCTGGGAGGGGAAAAAATTACCTATAGTGCCAAAAAATTTAATGTGCTTATTTTTAATAGTAAAAATAATTAACTATTGGAATATTACCAAAAATTGTGGTTGATCCTCCATGATTGGCAACTATGAAATTAAATTTTACTAGTTTTCTAAAAAACTAAAAAAGTTCCTTGGCTCAAACAGAAACGAGTTGAGGCAGGTTCTGTGACTTATTTTACATGGGAAGTTTGTAGTCACTTATATTTGTCCCTTCTAATCTGTGAAAAGTCAGTGTATTTCTATTATTAAAACAAATACTGAGCAGTGACTGGCTTACCCAACTACTTTTGGAGGAAAAGAATGATAGATATAAAGGACTGATTAGCTTAGTGGAAAAAAGTATAAGGAGTATCAGTGGCTGGAGCTGAGTCTTGACACTTGAATAGAAGTAAGGCACACATTTTGGACAGTAAAGGTAATTAGCCATTGAACCAAATTACCAAGCTTTATAGGTCATATGCTGTTTTCCTAAGAAATGAGGTAAGTAAAATGAGGTACACAAAACTAAGATGTCAGATACTGGAAATCCCTGTTTTAGCTGATCACAAGTTGATTAAAGTGATGGATAGATAACAAGGTAAAATCATACAGGTCAGACTCAATTGTTTACCAATCTCTTCTGGCATTTAAATACCAAGGGAATGTAAAATGGGAGTAGAAAGTTTACTTTGCTGTTGTTCGCAGCACTGGTGAGAGATCTGATCGAGCACCGTGAAGTCCGTAATTCAGAGAGATTGAAAAATTAGAGCATGTTCAAAGAGCCACTCCATTGCTGCCACAGGGGGTCACCACCACTCCTACTGGTTCCCTTTTGGTTAAACTGGTAAGAACAGGAACTATACTTTCTCTCTCTTCAGGTTGCCTGTGCAACGCCAGCTGGTTTAGATCTTGACCTACTTCAACAGCCGACTTGGGGTTTTTCAGCTCTAGTGAATAACACATTTCTGACTGAACCTGCTGTAGGGACTTGTCCTCACAAATATGTTTCTTCTGAGGAGTTAATAAGCCAAAAGGCCCTCCAGGGAGTAACTCCTATTCAGAATCTCTCCTCTTCTTCCTCCTCTCACTCTGTGCACCAAAACTGAGGGCTGCCCAGCTGCAGATCTCTGCGCAGCTCACAGCGAGTGCTGACTTTTTTGTGCCTTTGCATAATTTTGCATTTGTAACATGTGCACGCCAACTAGGTTCACCATTTTGGAAGGGAGGGCTGGTAGGACACACAATCCAACCCACTGTAACCCCAAACAGTAATCCCCAAACCCCCCAACAGTGAAAGCAGGTGCAAGAACATGCATACTAATAAGGTTATGCAGAGAAAGAATACACGGAGTTACCATTATAGAACATAACTGTAGCCTCATGCGTATAACATAATCCGGGTTGCATCTAAGTTTTTTTTTTAAGTACTCATTTATTACAACAGTGGGGAGAGAGACTTTACTGTTCAGTAGATTAGAGATGTGCTAATTCCAACCCCCTACCCCATTATTTAACTCTTATGTGAAACTGTGACACTAAATTCTAGAAAAAAATGTAATGAATGTTTATAGCTATCAGTGTTGGATGCAAATGTGAATGGCATTCAAGACTGAACCGTTCTTCTTTTCCTTGGCTTTTATCCCAACACCCCAGAGTCAGCTCAAGCAGTTACAAAATTAAAAAGAAAGACGTTAAACAGAAATAAAGCGCATGGAACAAATATAAAGGACAAAAGTCAGTTTTTAAAATGTAGTTGCGCTAAGTAGGCGGCAGGCCATCTTTTTGAATTTTGCTGTTTGGATTTGGAGATGCCTGCAATCACAACAGATGGCCAGTAGAAGCTTTTCCCCACCACAGAGCAGCTCCTGCAGTCCCATGTGACTTAATATGGAGAAGAAAAAGGAAGCTGGAAAAACTCTGGAGAGAGAAGCAGGGCAGGGGATGCCTATTCCTAAATGGTGAGTGTGTGCGCATCTTGAGTCCTTCAGGAGTAAGGGGGCCCTCACTCTTGCCCTTGCTGCCAGCTATGCAAGGTCATTGATGTTTTTTCACTGTGGTCAAATAATAGGTGAATTGACCAGTCAATTGACATTATTTGACCAGTGGTTGTACAGGCCCTCTTGGAGGTCAGAGAAAACCGTAGCACACTGGTACCAAGCAAGCACCCCCTGCAGGACTCCATGACATCTCTTCAATGGCATCTTTTCCCCATGGCGGCAGCTCTGGGACAGGAATGTCTCACTTTTAATTTAGCTCTCTAACACACTTTAAGGAGATCAGGATTCTCTTTGGGATTGGGTTTCTGTTTCAGTTCACTTTCTCCAATATCACTGCCACTTGTTCTTGCGATATCCCAATTTATGGAGGGCTTGCTGTACACATGACTTGGGCTGATGGGGTAAGCTTTGCCATGATAGCTTAGTAAAGAAAATTCACTTTTACATTGCAATAAATGTGCATTGTATATGCTGGTGAATTCATTTGAAATGCCCTTAGGGGTTTTTCATGCTGTTTTCATATCTTTGCAGTGGGCTAGACTTCTATTCTTAGGAGCCTCTTTTCTGACATTTTTAGTCCTTGTTTGTACCATATCCTGCAAAGAGGGATGGCTATCCTGTGAAGACCTGGAACTTGGTGAGGTCTATATCAAATGTCTAATCTCCTAGGAATTCTGTTTGATATAGAAAATGTCCTTCATCCTAATATGAGGTTTGGAGTATTCTTCATTTAACTCTTTTTGAGTGCTAATGTTTGTATGTGCTTATTTAAAAGTCCCTTTCAGACCTCTGCCTTGCCAGGTGTTAATTGATCTGAGAATGCTAATAGGTAGGGAGCCAAATACAGTAGGTCAGCCCTAGAAGTCTTTACATTATCTTTGAAGCAGCCATGTGCTTTAAGCAATTTTGGCCCAATTATGGAGATGCGGTAAGGAGAGCAAAACTTTAGTCAATTTTAGCTCTCTCTCAAACCTGCCATCAGAATTGATGCACATTTTAGTAGTTCTGCCTTGATTTACTCAGAACTCGTTAGTCTTTTTTTTGGCCCCTTGTTGGTCATTACATTCCTGCAAGAGGTAATAAGGAGATCTCATTCAGGAGAGAGTTGTTATTTACTCCCAACAGTTGAAATGGAATGCTTCTGCACATTCACACTTCCTGCCCACCTTCTTGTCATCTTATTTCTATTGGTTTTAAAATAAAAAAACCCCCTCTGTTTATAGACATAAGTATTCAGTGTGCAAACAAGAGCTGAATTAATTACTGATATTTCAGATTCCAATTTTTGAGGCTAGATAGCAAACGAATGCCAGATACTGTAGATTAAATGTTACATTCACTGAAAGGTCTTTTGTGGCAGTTCTACAGTCTGTCTGCATCTTCCGCTGGAATAAAATAGATGTACGACTGTGAAGGAACTATTGGAGCGAGTCTTTTAATGTCAGATGCAGTACACCAGTCACTTTTGCCCCAAAGTTTGGAGTGACTGAAACCCTTCTTACCCTTGTAAGCAGTCAGTTGCTATAACACAGAGGAGTCACTAGTAAATGATGTGCCCTGTGCAAAATCCTGCTGGAGCGGGGAAGGAGGAGAGCACACTCTTGCCTGCCCCTGCTGCTGCTGTGGTAAAGTCTATCCACCCCTAGTTGCTGCTGCTGCTGCTGCTGGTAAAACACCCAGATGGAGGCAATGGCTGTGGCAGCTGCTGCAGTGCAGTCTCCCCAAGGGTCTGCCATTCTGGCATCCCCTCTGAGTGGGCGAGTTGGTCTGGTACCCTACTTCTGTGATACAATGGCTTTAAAATACGATAACTTCCTTTTTAACCCTTTAAATATTCAGCCTTAGTGGTAAAGTTTAAGTGACTAGAAGGCTACATCTCAGTTTATTTGACTGCTGCATTCATGCTGTTGTGCATCTTTTAAGTCTGTACTTATGAGAAGCTGAAATGTTCTCAGCAGTCTTTCCAATTCTTATCAACCTTTGAATGTGAAACCTATGACCAAAGTGTATGTTATCATTGCACCATAACTGGTCTGACTCATTAAACTGTGAATTTAGTATGAGTCATGTGTAGACTAGGTTTGTTTTCTCAGCTGCCTTTTAAAAAAAAAAAAAAAAAAGGTATCCTCTGCTCTCCCATTCTAAGGCTGTTGTCAGGGTTTGAACCTATCCTTCTAGATCTCCAACACAAACCTCTACCACTTGCCTTATGGGAGTATTTGTTAGCCTGTGTTAGTTCTCTCCAGGAGTTGATTAGCATATTCTTTGTCAGTGACTTAGTCTGTTTGTTGGGACTCTTGGGGTTTGGACAGACATAACACTTGAACTTTTCCAAGGATGTCACTGGTTGGGGGTCGGTTCACGCTGTCTCAGTTCAGAGGTGTGCATACATGCTGCCAATGGTTTTTTACTATTTTAGACACCTTTTAGACATTGCTGTGCTCTCAAACCACCATTGGGTATTCCCAATCACCTGGGCAGTATGGTCCCAGTGGCAAGTGCCGCAGTTTCTGCTGAGCAGGGGAGGAAGACCCTGATTGGCTGGACACCAAGGAAGAGGAAAAAAATGTCCAAGACCTCCATGTTCGTTGCTAGGAATGGAATAAAATTGACCAGTGGTTTGGTAGAGAGTGCTCTTTTTAAAAACTTCAGAGATATTGGGCAGTCCCTGCCACTTGTTTCCCAGGGATCCAGAAACAGGAGTACCTCTTTTTGTCCATCTGCCCCATACCCGCAAGCCTGACTCAGCCTGGGAAAGCATGCACTGGGTCAAAGGCAAGCAATACAGATTGGGGCAGTAGAGTTCTGGCTGCAAGCTATGGCAAACCTTGAGGTTGGGACAGCAGGGTGGAGAAGCAGTGCAGTGTGGGATGCCTGGAGGACTGACCAGACACTAGTCATTGAATGCTTGGTATTTGCACATAACACTGAACTAGTTCAATGACACCTGATTATCCAGGTATACTTTTGAAATATTCCAAGATGTTTAAACTGTTCTAAACTGGCATGTATGTCTGGCTTGCAGTTTAAACAGCATTTAAAATGGTTTAAATGTTGTATTTGTCCACACCCTTGGGCTTCATGCTCAGGCTCCATGCTCCTGCTTTGTAATCTTTTTATTTTCTAATGTTGTAGGAGAAAAACCATTGTAATTAGGGTTTGTGGTTGTCATACTTTACTGTGGTGATTTAAATGATAAGCCTAGGTTAGTTATAGGTATAGGAAGATGGGCTCATTTGAAATGTGCTCTTTTAATAAAGTTATAAGAATTTGGGATTAGAGCGGACCTCCTACTTCTTTGAGTCTAGTCCACAGTCCCTTCTCAAATGCAAGGTTGTATTTCTAGGAACAATGAATGTAGGTCATACTGCCAAGAAAGGCATCCTGGGAAGCTGGCTTATTGTAGATAACTATCTTAATGATTATGAGCTCCCAGCATGATGATGTGTGAGAAAACTACTAACAAGATCCTTGTGTGTACATACAAGGGAATGTCGAACAGGAGCAGAAGTGACACCTCTCTTCCCGATGGCATCGAGCAGAGAAGACTGACGTACTGACTCGGTTTAAAAAGTATGTTGAAAAATTGGAGAGGATTCAGATGAAAGTGAAACATAACTTGTGGTGTGTGAGGCATGTCATGCAAAGAGGGGCTAAAGGAGCTCTATTTATTAAGTTTGAGAGGTGGCTATTGTGGCTTAGAAGTACATACACAAGAAGATGTTTTAGTTGGCTTTTTTTAATGTAGCAGACAAGTAAGTTTTTGGAAGACAAAACCGGAAGACTAAAAGTGGAGGAAGGATGGCTACCTTCACTGTTGAAAACTGTTAACATTTAGAAGAGAGAAAGGTAGCTGTCATGTTAGTCTGAAGCCAGGCAGAAAATAGGGCAGATTTGCAACTTATAAACCTAAATTTTGTGCTTAAAACAGATGCATAAACTTCCCATGCATTTCTGATTTAGTTAGTCTATAAGGTTCAAATCTACCCTGCCTCCTGCCTGATCTTTAGGACAGCCTGCCAAGAAAAAACAATCTTCAGTTTGGTGGAGTGCTATGTTTGGATATCTATTTTGAAGTTCTAGCTTTACAAAAGAATTTGGATGCAAAATTTACTGGTTGAAATCATGAAGCCAGGGATCTCTTCTGGCCTCATAGTTATGATCTAGAACTACACCAAAATTAGTAATGTAAACTTCAACTGTTTAGGAGAACTACTTGCAATACTAACTTACATGTACAGAGGTCATCCTCTAAGAAAAATAGCAGTAAATGATGTTTGTTTTTCAATTCAGAAGAATAAATGTTGTTGACTTTTCTTTTGAAATTTATAGGAGAAGCCTCATTTTGAGAGTCCAGTTTTGCTCATAACTATCTTTTGTATCTATATTTTGTTTGTTTTGACACTCATGACACCACTAATTTACCACCTTGACAAAAGTACTTAAGCAGCATTAGTGTAGGTTTTGGAAGAAAGCATACTTAAACTTGAGACCCTCACAAACACATTTTGGATGGAAATATTCATACTTACGAAGCTTTTTTTTCACTTGGTGGAACTTACTGAATTAGGAGGGTAATGGGTTGGGGTGCAGACAGGCAAAACACTTGACCTATTCCAGGAATATTACTGATTGGGAACTAGTTCACAATTGTCCCTGGACAGAAGTGTATGCACATATGCTGCTAAAGTTTCTAAGCAGAAATGGCACTTTTTAGGGATTGTATTGCTGCCAAAATGCCATCAAGAAGTGGTAGAGAACCCAGACCATCATGCCTCCTAGGGTTCAGTGCCTGGTGTTTCCCCAGGATTCCCTTAGAGGCGGAGGAAGACCCAGTTTGGCTGGATGCCGAGGAAGAAATCATGACCCACAATAGTAATTTCTGCTCCTGCTTCTCAAAAAATGAATGAAAAAAAAAAAAAGCTGCGTTTAATAAAGAACATAATTATGCTTCTGCGGAATCTGACTGGGAATGTACAGGTGTTTGTATGTAGGGTGGGAGGTGGCATTCTGGACCCTGTGACAGGCAATGGCCCCTCCACTTGGTGGGATCCCAGAACCATTTAGGGCAGGGATGGCAGTGAAGAGTTTGCCAGGTGCTAGGGAGGACCGTGTGACCCTGTGCTTGTGGTTTCCTGGGGTGGGGGGGGGGTTGCATGCTATTGGGTGCCCCCCAAAATCTTAAGCTTTTCAACCCTGCCCTTAAAGCTGCACTGTTAATTTCACCTTCCTGTGCTGGGAGGTGGGGGGGAAGGGGGCCTGTCTGGACCCCTGTTTATTTCTGGGGAGGCTATAATAGCCCCCTCTTCCCCCCTGTGCTTGGTAACCTATCTCTTCCCACCTCAACAGCAAATGATCCTGCAGCCAGGAAAGCAGAGTCTCTAGAAGGGAGGGGAAGGTGACAGCACAGCTTCCAAGGCAGGGGTTTGAATCCTGAGATCCCAGAGAGAGATGGAACTGGCATGGAAGCTTTGCTTCAGTGCAGCCTTGCAAACTGGTCTCCCTGTGCAGTAGATGTATGGACAGCATGGTCCTGGCTGCGTTCCAGAACAGCCCCTTATGCTGTGTATGTCTGAGGGTGTAGTGCCATGCTGTCGGGGATGGCTGGAAGACTGACCAGACAGTGGACATGGAGTGTTCTGTGTCCATACATAATGGTGAACCAGTTCAAAATAATACTTGATTTTTCCCACAAGTGCGATGGCCAAAAATGTGGAGTAGCTAATTCCAAGGTAGTGGTATGCAGAACTGCCATGAAGTGGGGGAGTAACCCTCTGCACAGAGCTGGGATGGAGCAGAGGATCAGCCTGCTTTTCGGAAAATGCAGAAGATGCATCAAATTGGACAGTTGAGAATTGGCACTTGGTTAGTAAAACGCACACAAGATCAGACCTTCCCACTAGATGAAGTCTGTAGGCTGTAGGTTGCTGCCCCTTGCTCTAGGACAGGGGTGTCAAACTCACCCAGCCCCACAGGCCAGATGGCAGTTGCTAATCTGGTCTGCGGTCTGCCTTGGGCCTCAGAGCCAAGGCAGGGCCAGTTTGGCAAGGCACCACATGCAGACTGCATCACACCCTGGTCCCATGTGCCACATGCAGCATTCATGGCTGGCCCAGCTCTGTATACCGTGTGTAGTACACTGGGCGCCACTCCGAGGCTCACTCTGCACATGGTGCAAGTGCTGCATGGGGTGCTCCGCCAGACTGATCCTGTGCACTGGCTCTGGGGCTGGTTCAAGTTGGGTCCCAGGGATCAGATGGACAGAGCATCATGCAAGGTAGGTTTGGGTGGGGAATGGAATCCAGGATAGTTGGTTGCACGATAATAATGGCAGAAGAGAAGGCTATGCTATGCTGATACAAAGAAAGGCTAGGAAGTGCAGCAAGAGATTAGCTTGACTAATCAGTGAACCCTTCAATGAGTTGAAACACCAAAAAGGAGTTGGAATATTGTCATCTCACTAGGGAAGAGTGTGACTATCTCATGGTCGTTTAAGGAGAAAATCAGGAAGGCCAAGACAAATTGAGATGCAGCTAGCAAGGGGCATACAGCAACAAAAGGCATTCTGCCAGCATGCCAGAAATAAGGGAAGATCATGGGAAGTTCAGGTCCCTTATTGAATGCAGCCTTCTGTGCAGCATCCATTGCCTCTAACGTATTTCATGCCTTTTTTTTTTATTACATGAATAAGGTCAGCTGGCAGCTGATGAGCACAGCTGGCAGCAAAGCTAGACAAGGAGATCAGCAGTCTAGAGAAAGGTTAGAAGTAACTTAGAAAAGCTGGATGTTTTCACATCAGGGCACGATGGGATGAATATTAAAATACCAAAGGATTTTGCCAAGGTAATTTCAGAGCTATTAGCTCCAAATACTCCTTTGAGAACTTATGGAGATTGGTGAGGTACCAGATGACTGGAAAAGGGACAAATATGGTGCACATCTTTAAGCAGGGAGATCTGGGAAATTAGAAATGGGTCACACTGACCTCAATACTTGGAAGTATTATGGAGCTTATCATCAAGGAATCTATTTCCAAACATCTACAGGAAAGCAAAGTAAGCAGGAACAGTCCATTTGGATTCATCCAAAGCAAGTCATGTCTAACTAACCTGATTTCTTTCTGTGACAAGGCAACAGGCCCTATGGGTGGGGTAGAGCAGTGGATGGGTGGATACATAACTGATTGGATCATTATGTTCACAGTCAGCAATGGTGCAAGGTCTAGTTGGAAGGAAGTGTCAAGTGGGGCTTCCCTGGAATCTGACCTAAGTCTGGTACTGTTTAACAGTTTCACTAATGAATTGGAGAATGGGACTGTATGCACTATTCACAACTTTGGGAGTGACACCAAGTTGAGTGGAGTTGCAGACACGATGGAGGTTAGGGCTAGGATCCAGAATGGCCTGAATAAACTGGAGAAGTAGTCTGAAATCAGTCAGATGAAATTCCACAAGAACAAATGCAAAATCCTGCACTTGGGACAGAATAATCACATGTACAGATATAGACTGGGGAATGATTGTTTACGCTGGTGTCTCTCAACCTTTTTAGAGCCAGGGTACCCCATCCACAGCTTTTTGCTTTTTGAATTTGGTGGCAGCCCTGGTTGAGAACCACTGTTGTACCACCTCTGCTTTCCTTGTTTATTCTTAACCAAGGTGCTGCTGCGCACTTCTGCCTGTATTAGGGTTTTCTGAAAAACCTAAAGCAGGCAGAAGCAGAGGCATAACTAAGGAGTTTTGTGCCCTGGGTCAAACTCCCCTGTGCACCTGGGATGTTGGGGCAGGGGTGGAAAGGAGAATGGTCTCTACCTGCCCAGGGTGTCCCTGCAGTTGGCTTCTCTGGCTGGGCAGTACACACAGCTGCTCCAGTGCAGTAGGACTCATTTGGCTGAGCTCTGTAAAGGGCTGCTGCAGCCCAGCCTGAACCCCTCTGGATGAGAAGTGAAAAGCGCCTGTGGGGTCAGACTGGGAAGGGCTGTGGCAAAAGTGTGGCCTCCAACCACAGCTGCTTCCTGACCTGCCTCTGCAGGAGGCACGTGGGCATTTTAACCTGTCTACAGTGGTATCTGCACTGTGACTCCCTTGGAACGGGCTTGTGGCACTCTGCAAACCACTGGTTTAGGCTGTGGTACTGCAAAGGGAGAGTTTAGGGGTTAGAGCTGAATAGGAGCTATCAGTGTGGCTTTGTTGCAATAAATAAAACAAAGTAACTGTACTGGGTTGTATTTATAGGAGTGTCACTTGCAAATCAAGGAAAGTGACCTTCAACTCCATTTGCCAAGAACTCATCTGGAGTCCTGCATGCAGTTTTGGACCCTGCGTTTCAAGAAAAGTGTGGACAGATTGGAGAGACTCTGTCAGAGTCACAGAAATGATTAGCGGTCTGGGAAACATGACTTGTGAGGAAAAGCTGAACTAATGAGTACTGTTCAGTTTGTAAGCTGATGATTTCCTGTAGTCTCTTCTTCAGTGTTTTGAGTTACTTTTCACACTTGGGGACACCCTGTTTCAACTTTCTGATATCAGATTTGACTTTAAAACGCTTTATCCAATGCCATGCCAATAAACAAGTTTGCTGTGTGACCCATCTCCCTGGAGAACATCTGTCCAAACTTCCTTCCACGTTTTTATTAAGAAAGCAGACAAGACTCCAGAAAAACTTGCAGCCGAGACTCCTGAGAAGACTCCAGCCAAGAGCCCTTCAAAAAGCAAAGTCACCTCAAAGAAGTCCTTCCAAATCAATATGATTGCTGCTTACAATATAAATACATTAGTGTAGCTATATTTCTTGTCTATAATTGATTGAGTACAAAATTCTGGGTTATTTTTGGTGAAAATAGGGTATCGGGCCTTGGTTCAGGAACCAATCCCTCATTTATAACATTGTTTCCTATAGGAAAATTGGTTCTGTGTTGCAACGTTTTGACTTAAGACATGGTTTTTAGGAAACAATTGTATTGTAAGTCCGAGGACTGCCTGTACTGTTGTGTAGTTTGGAGAAGAGAGGATGGAAAGGGGGATTTAACAAGTCTTCAATACCTGAACTGAGATGAGAAAGAGGATGGAGATGGGCTTTTCTCTGTGGCCTTGGAGGACAAGACTAGGAGAGACGGTGTCAACCTACAGCAGAGAAAATTGGGAGGAGATTACAAAGAACTTCCTGACTATTGGAACAGGCTGCCTGGAGAGCCTTCTGGAATTTCTGTCCTTGGAAACATTTCGAAGCAGATTAGGCAAACGCTTGTCTAGGATGGTTGAGATAGGGATGATCCTGGCTTGTGTAGGGGATTGGACTAGATGTTCTCATGAAGTCTATTCTAGTCCTGTTTTTCTATGATATCTGTCACTGTGTTAGTGCTTTTTATTTATTTTGTTGAACAAATGTCAGCTATTACTGAATATTTCCAAGTTGGGTACAGTTGAAGTAATTGTTTTGTGGTTGTCATTGTAGCTCCTGTTGCTAAGAGTATCATGTATGAGAAGCAAAGAAAATATTTACCTGCTGTGTTTGTCCCGTGAGCATTTAAAGTCTCTGATTTCAAATAATTACCTTCCCAGGAGTAAAGTCAGTGTCTGCCTTGTAACTCACTTTGTCATTAATGAAATAGTTTAGTTTAGATTCTGTTTTGCCTGACAGCAGTGTTCACCTTTTATGTTGCATATATTTGTTAATTATAACATTTATCTAGAAGTTAAAAGATTTCTTTGACCTTGTTTTGCACAAAAGAAATTGCACAGTAAATTCTTTACAGTAAACCTCCTATGCGAGTTTGACGGACAGAATTTCCAGGTGACTGTTTCAAATGGGCCTTTGCAGTTGGTGAGATTCATAATGCTGAGAGATGCATTACCCTTCTCACCTGCTGCCAAAGATCATACACGAAAGACCAATTTGTATATGTGAACCTATGTGGGATTAAAAAGCTAATTAGTGGGAATGTCTGCATGTACTATTAATGCAGTTGAATAAACTCCTGGGCGTGCATGTTGAGCTGGGGTGGAGCAGCCCCAGTTGGCAGGGGACCCTGGGGGTCAGCCTGCCAGCTTGGGGTTGCTCTGACCTGGCACAGCATGCTGTGGAAGGGCTACCTGGGGCATGAGGATGCTTCATTGTGGGACTGGCCAGCTGGGAGCCCCTGCACTTGTAGCAGCCTCACATCCCAGCCAGCCCCGTCAACATATGCATTGCAGTGGCGTAAATAACTCCCCCCACTGGGTAGTACTTGTGTTTGGCAGTACTATCCTACAGTGGATTTAATTAGTTTACTCTGTCCTAATAGTACCGCACGTATAGACAGTTATGGTTTACTGCGGAGGTAATTTAAGCAACTGTAAACATCTCCTATAGATGTGCCCAGTCTGTGTAACTCTTTATTATGTCAGTGAAAGACCAATATTATTTCGATACAAGGATATTAAAGGCACTGGAACATAATTCTTAATAAAAGTAAGAAGTATACCTGCACTAGAGTATTTATTTTTAATTTTCTTGCAGATAACATGAAGATGTTTTGCTTTCTCTTAATTTCCTTGGGTATTTTTTTCTATGCAACCACTTGGGAGGGAGGGGGGAAGTATACTTAAATTTGAAGATGGAGGGGGAGTGACTTTTTTGCTTTAACTAGTCTAGTTTTGCCGATGGGAATCGTCGATCCTCCTGGATCATAGTGTATGCATGAGGGCCACCCAAGTTTTGCTGATAAGCGTACACACAAAAACATTTAATTTTTCTCTTCTGTTTAGGATTGGCAACCACCGTTTGCATGTGACGTTGATAAACTTCACTTTACTCCACGGATACAGAGGCTGAACGAATTGGAGGTAATATAATAAACTGATTCCATTGATACTAGTATTGGCCTACTTACACACACAAATAATTTAAAACAATTATTTTGTCAAAATGAGAATTATTTAGGAGTATACAATGAAGCTGAAGGTCACCTTTGCTCCAAACTGCATTCAAAAAACAAGTGGTATTTTGAAAAATAATGGACCTGATTTTTCACCAAGGTGATCACCTGCAGCTCCTATTGATTTCAACTGACACTTCTCAGGGGTTCAGTACCTCTGAAAACCAGATGCAACATAAAACATGAAAACTGAATCTCTTCAAAGTGTCTTTAGAAAGAAGGAAGGATCTCTAGTGAACATAAACAGCAGTGTTATTTTGAGGGCAAAACTTGGCTGTACTGTAGAATTGGCTAAAATATATTGAGGGGGTGGTGTGAATTGTTTCTTCAAAATTATTTTTAACAGGCCCCAGTTAGGTCAAGGCTCTGTTTTACAGTTAGACACTGTACAAACATAGTAAATGGCTGTCTCTGCCATCAACATCTTATGTTCATGAATATGAGACTACCACTTGGGTGGCCATGGGAAAATAATGCTGGCAGCAAAGGTTAACTTTTTACCACAAGTTAGTTATTGGTACACTTTTTTTTTAGCCAGTCATAGGCTAAAATAATAATTCGTCTCCTGCCTGGCTGTTCTCAGATACTAGTTTTCTGAATGCATCATGGAAAGTGACCTTTGAGGACATCTTGAAGTAAGGTAGGGGGGTGGCTTTATGGCTTTTTTTTTCTGGGAGAAAGAGGTAGCACAGAAGGCAGTGTAGAAGTCTGCTTGGGGAAGAAATGTAAGAGCAGGTGCTTGAGGCTATTGTAACAGAACTTGAAAAGGCTTGGACACTATGAATGTTGAAAAATGGGAGGTAAATTGTGCTGCCTATTGAATGCAGATTGTCTTCTCTTAGGCTCAGACTCGTGTAAAACTGAATTTTCTGGACCAGATTGCAAAGTTTTGGGAGCTCCAAGGATGTACGCTCAAAATACCACATGTAGAGAGGAAGATCTTGGATTTATTTCAACTTAATAGGGTAAGACTTTTTAAAAAAAAGCTTTTTATCTTTTACCCCAAAAGATGTCATGAGCCTTCTGCTTCTAGACTGAATGTAAACTTGCTTCTGTGATAAGCTACTTGCATAGAAAGTGAGGACCGCAGGTTCATACTCTATAAAATGGACTCTAGACAAGTATATAGTTGACATTACACTAGAAAATAGTGTTGGAGTGCTGACTGAGTAAGTATTTAGTGTTTTGGGAGGTTAGCTTAAAGTTCTTCAGGCAGGACTATAAGCCTTGCTTTATCCAATTTTCCTGTTAGACTCATCGTGGAATATTTACCAAAACTTTAAATTTTATGACAAACTAAATAAAGTATCAAAGCTCTAGCTTTCTCTTAATATGAAAGCTGAATATAAATTATTTGTTGGTTACCGTAGCAGGTATTAACAGAAAACACTTTTCCCTTTGGTTGCTTCCTTGCCTTCCCTTCTTCCCCCCCCCACCCCCCCCTTCCCCTGGTAATATCTCTTTAAATGTTTATAATAAGAATAATGTTATTTTTGAGAGTGTGACCGTTATGTCTTCCTGTTTACAGCTAGTGGCAGAAGAAGGTGGATTTGATGTAGTCTGTAAGGAGAGGAAATGGACCAAAATAGCCACAAGAATGGGTTTTGCTCCTGGCAAGGCTGTGGGTTCACACATCCGTGCACATTATGAGCGTATTCTTTATCCCTACAATTTATTCCAGTCTGGAGCTAGTCTACTGGTGAGTTTTTTCTGATTAGCTCACTTTACTAGTAGTAACCAATGTGTGGCGTCCTTTGGATGAAATATTTCTAAAATGTTAAATCTTTTAAGCTTATATTTATAGTGGTTTTCTAGGTTTCATCTTGGTTGCCTTTAAAATATGCTTTAGAAATCCGCAGTTGTATCAAGTGAAATGTATTAGAATTTTTTGTGCAGGAGGACTTATGGTAACCCTTACCTAGAAGGCTCACAATCCTTTGTGTTTTCTTGTTTCTCTAATGTCTATGCCTGATGTCATAATGGCTATTTAATACTTTCTGGAATGACTGCTTTGACACTCTTCTTGTCAAATGTACTGTTAAAATACTCACAAGCCACTAACTGTCCATCTCTCTCAGATGGGTTATATTCAAGTCCTGGTAATCTTATAGCCATTTTCACCTGAATTCATTTTTTTATGGGTAGAGAGATAAACATGCAAATGCTATTTGGATCCTTCATGGAAAGCATAATGTAACTTGATAGTGTAATGAGTGGTTGAGTTTGTTAAACCTAAAATTGTCGTCATCATCATCTTCATTTTTTTTTTTTAAGTTTTTGACCAGTAATAAATAAGATTGAGGTAGAAACTCTGTCTGCTTTAGTGAACTACCAAGACTGTTCTTTTAGACCAGTGTTAGTTTATTTGTGAGACCTACACAGATTGATACAAATGGATTTCTGCTGTCTTAACAATTCCCACCTTGGCTCTGTTTCTCAACTAAGTGGGTTACATCGTTGAGAAAATCCTGTTGTGAATGTTGGCCAACTCTACAGAAAAGAACAGTACCACCTATTGTTTAGACAAGAATGGAAATTTGACTTGAGTAAATAAGATAAAACTATAGTTAGTGCAAGAGTTTTTACATGAGCAGGGAGAATTAATTTTTGGTGAATAGGAGCAACAAAAATGTGTAATTCTGACTCAGGTTTTAGGTGTTATACAAGTGTAGAACAAAGAACAATATGATATGGGGTGGGGGGGAAGAAATATGTTTAGAGCTAGGGAGACTATCTAACCAGAGAGGTTTTTGCCTTACTTCTGACATGTTCATATTACATAGTGGAAAACAGCACCATTTTCAGTAAGGTGATTCATTGGCACCTTTCCATTTTCGTTCACTCTGAAGACTCAAGAATTGTCTCTTGCATGAAGGCATTATGCTCTTTCACACCTAATTATTTTCTCATATTTTTGAAATGACAACATACAGTAAATGTTTGTAATTAAATGTCCTAGAACAGAATTGTTCAGTGACCATAAACTGCTGAAAATCTAGGCCTCTAATGCAAGTGCCTTTCACAAACTTGAGGCTTAAACTCATAGTTTCTCAGTAATGGATCATTTTACATTGGAAAGATTCTCAAATGGCTGCTTGTGATCTCATTTAATGAGGTCACGCTTCTTTTTAAATGTAACTTTCCAAGCTCTCTCTTGCATTAGGCACCTGACATTTGTTCCAAACTGATGTGTTTAGTGGATCATGCAGTTCTGAAAAAGGTATGTTTAACTTCATTTTTAACCCACAAAAAGCTATTTTTGTTCTAAGCTGTTGAAATAGTTCCCTTCCATCCTCCTAAGTATGGTATTAATGCATACTTTGAGTCCACTGGGCAGTGAACTCAGAGAATCCAAAGAAATATATTTGTTTTTGTTTAAGTAATTTTTTGCCCTGCTAGAATTTGATTTTACTTCTTGCCGTAGTATCTTCTGAACTTGTTTTGCAATAAATGTTCTCTTGCATTGGTGCTTGATGTCCCTGACCAAGAAATTCATCAGAGGTGGTTTCTTTTGTTTTCTCAATAAACAGTGCTTTTCCAGGTGTTCCTTATATAGGTGTTAATTTTATTGTCCATTCAGTGCTTTTCTGGAAATTTATGACTTCATTCTTGGAGAAGATACAGCTGTTGGATTTGATAGCTATCCATTTCAAATCTGCTTCCTTTCATTTGATATTTCAGTAAGCCTTTGAGAGAAGCTCTGCATGAAGCCAATATCCTCCATGAAAAGACTTCATACATATACTTCTTGAAACACATTTTTTTAAATTGATGACACTGTATTCCATTGATTTTTCTGTTTGTGTGCGTGTGTGCGTGCGTGCATGTGCGCACAAGTCAGGGATAGAAAAAGAAGTATTTTCTACTTACTGACAACGCAGCATACATTTTTGTTCAATCTCACATACAAGCTGAATAGTTTCACTGTCTGTCTATGGCTTAAATATATTTTTAAACTGGCTTCAAAACTGACTTTCTTGAAAATGTCCTGTCTGGGGAAAAAAAAATTTTCTGTACATATAATATTGAAATAGGAATTTGCTGAACAATAAATAGGTCGTCATCACAACATTAGCATAATTAGATCAGTAAATCCCAAACAATGAAAATAAAGAGAAATACATGAATATACAAGAGGCAATGCTTAAATCCATAGAGAAGTTCTTGAAATTAGTAACTTACTCATTACCTGTTTTACAGCAAGTTAGATATGTTGCAGTTTTATTATACAGAATAATAAACTTACCATTTGTTAGAGATGGACAAATGGTAAGTGTTTTACTGAGGCAGACAAAGTTCTTTGGGTAAATTTGATATTTTTTGTTAGACTAAATAGTTAGAAAAATTGTTCTTTGCAAGCTTTTGGGCACAAACACCCTTCTTTTATTCGTAAGCCATAGCATGTGTGAAGCATTTTTATTATACTTCAGGCTCTAACTTTGGGTATTGGCATCCATGCCAGAGCATGGCATGTGAGGCCGCTTTCTTTGGTATGCCACAGTGGGCCCAGGCTCTGGGCATCTGCCATCAGCCACAGAGCCCAAGCTGCTCACAGCAGGTAGCCACCAAGTCGTCGCGTGGGTGCAGATTGGGGTGTTTTTGACACTCTGGCCAAAAATGTTGCCCACCCTGCTCTAACTTTTGAATGAAATGTGCAAAAGCCACCTCAGGATAAGTTATTTATCTTCAAGTTTCCCAGGGCTTGTATTAAAACTGTAATGTTTCCTAAACCTCAGATGTGGTTATAAATCTGTATTAATTTAAAAAACCACCAATTCAGGGCTCTTACCCTAGGTTCTCATTTCTCCGGTATGGTTTAATTATGAAACTCTGCTAATTAAGGTGTTTGGTTCCCTGTGGCAACTGTAGACTCTCCTCTGCTCAATATTCTGTAGCTTCCAGTACCCGTAGAGGCCCTGGAACATTTCAGCCGGTTCCTTTGTTGGTTGGGAAAGGAGTTGCCACTCAATGATCTTGGTCAGTATAGCATAATATACTGCTCCAGGGATTCTTTCTGCCATCTTATTATATAACAATTACCGTCACAATCTAAATAATAAGCCTGAGATCAGTTAGTGGTTAAGTAGCAACTTTTTAAATTTAAGCTCACAAAATGGCGATCACCTTGGTTACAGCTACAGGCTCTGAAAATGTATTCAGAATTGATCTAGTTGGTTCTTCATATGAGGGACTTGGGTTCATAAGCATTTTTCACTCTTAAAAATGGATCTTAGCCTCCTAATACACCGGTGTGTTTTGGGGAAGGGGGTGAAGGCAACATTGTTCTTTGTCTTCAAGTTTCATGGCCTCTGTAACTAGTGTAGAAAAGCACTGGTCTCCCAATCTTTAAGATTCCCCACTTATGGGATGTACCATTCTTGCTAGGGCTTGGAGTTAAACTGTTGATGCTATCTGCTATTTTGCTTTCTAGGTTTCATTATCTCTTAGTTTACCTGTATGTTTAGGAAAATATGTGACTGTCCATTTCCCAAGATTTAAGTAATGAAAGATAGGCAGTGTCTTACAAACACTTTGCTTTCTCTTTGAAAAGTAAAGTGAACCAACACAGGCTATGGTAGTATTTCACACTCCACACCCACATGCCTTTTTTTAACTCTGTCCATCAGAAAGGTCGAGGAAATATTAGTTGTTTCACCTTTTTTCTAAAGTAGTTTTGCACAATCAGTCCTCAGTCTCACATGAATACTACTATTCATACGGTGCCAGGCATCTTCTCCATCTTCTGCCCTACAGTATTGTCCTGGGGAAGTCTGGCAGCCTGCTGGCACATGCAGAACTACAAGATTGAATCAGGATTCCCCAAATATGATTCCCCCCCCACCCTGCTCTTCTGTGCTTGTACTGTTCTTGGAAAGGGTACAGCCCTGTTGTCTCACCGGGCTACTCTTTGAAGGGATCTGAGTTAATGCGTGAGTTTAGGCTATGGGGGGGGGGGGAACTTTACCTTTTTTTTTTTTTTTAAGTTTAAAGCATTAGAGTATCTTACATTTAGGGGTGGGGGATATGGGAGGCACTACTGGTCAGCCTTGCCTCTGATTTTAAAAGAAAGTTAGGACAGTAACTTTCAAGTTCAGTTTTTTCTTCTTATTGGACAAGGTGACAAGAGAATACCAAATTCCAAGCACGCTCTCAGGAGGGTGGCTTCAGGCACAGACTCTTACAGGGTTAGAAGACCGTTCAGTTCCCTTTACCTTTACAAGTCTGCTTATCAGGGAGAAACCTCTATTCGGTCCTCCATTACCTCTTCCTAACGTATGCGGAGCCTCTTCCCTTACCTCTGATCCCCTTAAGTTTGTCTTTCAGGCTTCATTTAATGGACTTCAACAGACTTTAAGGAGTTATTTCTTTTTTTGTTCTTGTACTGCCATGCAGTGTTCATAATTATACTGTGTTTCGGAGCATTTTTCAAGCTGCTTATTCTTGAAGTGCTTATTCTGCCTAAATGTAACCTGAAGAGAAGGTTAAATTATCATGTAGTTTTACATTTCTGAAGCTTTTGTCCATCCTGTTGCAGAATTGCCTACCCACTCGCTCGTTGGTTATTTGTACTTTGGATGTTTAAATGTTTTATGTATTTATTCACATTGCGCTTGTACATAACTCTCCATCAGAGTGATCCTCCAGTGTTGAGTAACCTTGACATACACTTAATAAGAGCATAAGAGTCAAACTTAAATAATCACTGGTCAGGATCACATTTTCAAGTTTTCTTCCTCCCAGCATGTTGAATAAATGCCTTGATCCTAATGTAAGCACATAACTCCAGGACCCCACAGTCCCCATACAAAAGTATACCCAACTAAATATATACAGTTTTCAATTATTAATAAAAATGATTGTATATTCAACAGCATGAAAGAACTGAATGTTAATGGTACTTTTCTTTCATTCTTCCCTTGCTCGCCTCTCCTTTTTAGTGACGTTTGCCTTAAACAAAAAAACCCTATAAAACTTTTTAATATTTAAAATAGTATGTTTGAAAGTGCTGATAAATATTAAATACTTGACAATAATTTGCAAAACCAAATTGTAGCCACATCTTAATGGGAACAGACAGACGGGTGTAATATACTTCCATTTTTTCTGACCAATATTGAAATAAAGCAATGCACTGTACTGCAGCCAAACTTTTTGCCGCCACAAAAACTATTTCAAGAAAACCGAGGTGTTGGTATTTCCTACAAGAGCATTGTTTACTTTGAGAATAACTGATGTTTCCTCTATTGCAAAGTCACTGCACTGAATGCCACGGGGAACTAATAGAAACATTAGAGGTGTGCAGAGAAAGATGATTATGTTTTGTGGAGAGCTTTAGTAGTTTGAAATTTGGTTTTGTTCCAGTTTGGATTTCAGTGCCAAACTTTTGAAATTCTCTGTGAAAGGGAAACCTGTGAGGCCCCAAACTCGGCAGTGGTATGTCTGGCAAGTTACTCTCGGATTGTGGACCCAGAAGTCCCTTCCTAGGGGGTAGTCTGACTTGACAGGCTATGCAAGATCCTGCTTAGTGTGAAATCTTGGGCTATCAAGGAGTCACAGGTCTGTGAAGTAATGCTCCCAGAGCTTCCCAGTTGCCAGGCATCTCTGGTGACCTGCATAGGCATAGAGAGCTCTGCTCCCTGACAGCTTTACTGTTAACCTCCCAGGTTCCTCCACAGTTTAAGAGCTGAAGGAATCAAGATTCAGAAGGCACTGGAGACCTCCTATTCTCCCATCAGCCTACCTGAGAGGTTGCTGAAGACTTGAGTATAAGCCATCAGGAAACCAAACATGTTTCTGATAGAAGAAGCCTTCCCACTTTCTGTTGGGCTTTGCTAGTTAATGAAAACTGAAACATTCAAGCATTCTCCAACAGAAACATTTTGTTAGAGTATTTCTGGCTAGCTCTAATAAACATTAAAAAATTGATTAATTTTGGTTTCATTTAGAATACTTATTTCTTCCACTTTCTTGAACGCAGTAATGAATAACATTGTGATTTAAATTCTAGTTGGTAGTTACGACTACTCCTTTTGATACCACAGCACAATAAATACAAAGTCTTACATGTACTTTCTTTTCACGTGATCCAGGAAAAATACTTTACGCACTTTTGTGTAAGGAGCAATTTTAGCAAGTGATGAAGAGAAAAATGAAATAACCTAAATTGTGCTTCTCTCATAGTGTTTGCAGAAGCCCGACCTCACCAATGATACGAAGGACAAGGAATATAAACCTCATGATATTCCCCAGAGGCAGTCTGTTCAGCCATCTGAAACTTGTCCACCTGCACGTCGTGCAAAACGCCTGAGAGCCGAGGTGAGGGAATTTTCCTTTGTGTCTGCAGTACCTCAGTTTGAAACAAAGCAGCTCTGCCACGTAGGACACATGCCGGTTTAACTTGGGGTCCTAATTTTAGCATTCTGTTCACAGGAATGCATGTGTTCAGACTACTAAATGAATGCATGTAGTATGTTCACAACATTTATTCTGTATTTCTTCTTTTGCCATCTGTTTGAATGTGCTTAAAACCCACGAATCTTTCACCTAAGATCTATTTGGCAAGAGATTTTCTGTGGCTGATATGTAACACTTCACAATTTCCAAGCACAACACAAGTGCCGGATCTTTCTCTGAAGTGTTTATAGGTGGCATTGACCCTTTTATAAACAGGAAAACTGCAACCTAGACATGAAAGGAATCTTGTAGTGGAATTGATGAAATCAATGTGATTTTATATTCTGAACTGCTTCAGAACAGTTGGGTGTTCACAGGCAGTGGATTCTCCTTATTTTCGTATAGGTTCATAATGGGGATGGAGAGACAAATCAAGAGATAATGACTCGATAGCCCATGATTATGACACTTATCTGGGATTTGGGACAGCCAGGTTCAAGTCTCTGCACTAAAGGACATTTAATTATTTAATCAAGTGGAACCAACCTCAGTAGCAAAGACTGAGAACACCACTCCAGAAAACCCAGCAGCTTTGTGGTTAGCACAGAATTTGGGAGATCTGGTTTCATGAACCTACTCCAAGTTGGGCAGAGTGTGGATTGGGAACAGGTCTCCCACCAATTAGATAAATGCTCCAATCAGTGGGTTATTGGTTATAGTAGGACTGGGATTGCATGTATCTTCCTTTCATGAAATACAAGGGAAGCATTGGATTTGGTTTTAGGGTAAATCTTTTAACTTCAGGGGCGATTTTTCCAGCAGAGAATATGCTGAGTGATGTGTATGCCTACCTCTTGCCCAGAGCTGGGGGCCTTAGTAGCTTTGAAGGGTGTGACTAAGACCCTATCATTCTTCATGGGATTTCCTACATGTTTAGCCTGTTTCTGGTTGTTTTGTGTGGATCTTGTTCTTAGTTACCTGACTTTTTCCCCATGTAGAGCCCAGGGGTCGGTTGTGGGGCTGGTTTTGTTCAATATTTTGATCATAGAGTGCACTCTCAGCAAGTTTGCAGATGACACCAAGCTGGGGGGACTAGTAGATATGCTGGAGGCTAGGGCTAGGATTCAAAGTGACTGAGACAAATTGGGTCAAAAGAAATCTCATGAAGTTCAGCAGGGACAAATGCAAAGTCCTGCACTTAGGACAGAACAATCCCATGTACCAGCACAGGCTGGGGGCTGATTGGTTGGGCAGCAGCTCTGCAGAAAAGGATCTGGGGGTTACAGCGGACAATAAGCTGAATATGAGCCAGCAGTGTGCCCTTGCTGCCAAGAATGCAAACGGCATACCGGGCTGCATTTGTAGGAGTATTGCCAGCAGGTCGAGGGAAGTGATTATTCCTGTCTATTCAGTAGTGGTGAGACCACATCTGGAATACTATCCAGTTTTGCACCCCCCTGCCCTGCCACTAGAGAAAAGTTCTGGATAACTTGGAGAGAGTCCAGCAGAGGGCAATGAAAAATGGTTTGGGGGGCAGATTTAATGTCGGCAGTTGGCTTTTTTTGCCTGACGTAGCCAGTAATGTCACTGATTAAATGCCGTATATGTGTGCAGCCACAGCATGCGTGCAGCCAGGAATGCCCGTCCCACTCCTTCCCTCACCATGGGGGGCCTCAATCTGCCCTCCCACACCCCACCCCCAACTTACCTGCCAGACGCTGCTCTCCAGGCTGTCCAGCTGCATTCCTGTAAATCAGTTATTGGATTGGTATCAGCCGATATGGCTGGCTAATAATCGGCGGTTGGTATAGGCCAATAAGGCTGGCTAATATCTGGCTATCAGTATCATCCAAGAAAATCTTTCTTGGTGCATCCTTAATATATGTAGTTGTTTGTGGAACATTATGTGAAAATTTTACCTGCTTGAACCAGAAGTTGTATAATCCCCATTGGTCACTTGACCAGATAGCAGGTATATGGCTCTGTACTGATGATGTGGTTGGTTAAGCAGCATTTTGGTTTCAAGTAATTTAGGTTTCAGTGAATAGTATGTAGGTTACCAATACAAACAATATCTAGGTGTTGAGGAAGTGATTAAATGACTAAATATGATTTTTCTTTTTTTAAGGCTACTAATATCAAAACTGAATCTGAGACCCCAGGAGCCAGAACTCATAACTTGAGACGCAGAATGGGATGTACGCCTTCAAAGTGTGAAAATGGTAAATGTCTTAATGAGTGATGCACAATATGAATGGAATGCTTCTGCTTTTATACAAGCTTATTTTAAGTTCCAAAATCATTTTTTGCTTTTGGCAGTATTTGTCATCAGAGTTAACACTTCAAGAAAATGAGACTAAAGATCATTTAAGGAATATATAGTATTGGTTCATGCCTCAATGTAAAGGATCCCAGTAAAGTCTTTAGAACTTCTGAGTTTCATGGACCTACTCCGAGTTGGGCAGAGTGTGGAGAACTTCAGAGTTCTTGGTGCTGCACTTCGGGAGGGACGTGGAGTACCTGGGGAGGGTCCGGAGGAGGCCACTGGTATGGTTGGGGGCCTCCGTGGCCAGCCCTATGAGGAGAGGCTGAGGGACCTGAATCTCTTCAGTCTCCGCAAGAGGAGACTGAGGGGAGATCCTGTGGCTGCCTACAACCTTATCAGGGGCCAGCAGCAGGGACTCGGGGAAAGTCTGTTCACCAGGGCCCCCCTTGGCGTCACTAGGAACAATGGCCACAAGCGGAGGGAGGATAGGTTTAGGTTAGATATTAGGAAGAACTACTTCACGGTAAGGGTGGCCAGAGCCTGGAATAGGCTCCCTAGAGAGGTGGTGCTCTCACCTTCCCTGGAGATCTTCGAGAGGAGACTGGATAGGCACCTGGCTGGGGTCTCATGACCCCTGCCCACCCCCAGTGCTCGTTCCTGCCCATGGCAGGGGGTCGGACTCGATGATCTGTCTAGGTCCCTTCCGACTCGTTGATTCTATGAACAATTTAGCCCCCTCACTTGAATTGAAATTGTGTTCATTTATGTCAGAGAAAAGTGGTGGCATTTGGGTCACTTAGGGCTGGGACACAATATATTTACATTGGTGTAGTATATGTTAATTTTGTATACCAGTATAAATTATAGTGGGAACCTGAGTGGCCAGCTGAGCAGCTATTAGGAGTAGCTGCTTGCAGTATGTGCTATTACAGTGCTACGGCACAAGAAAATGGCACTATCTGGTGTTGCCTTTAGAAAATAGCTGTCCTGGGATGAAGGTGGATGATGATTCCTTTACTGGTATAACTTAACATGGAAGTATTTTTTTCACTACAGATTTTATCCTGGATTACCACGCTCTTAAAAGCAATGCATTTTTTAATTATCTTCTCCTTGTTCTACAGCAGTGTAAAAGCTGATTACACCAGTGTAGCCATGTCATGTGTCCAAGCCTTCAAACTATTTCAAATATTCACTCTAAATAAATTAGTTTGTCTGTAACAATGGCCTTCTATTTATACTCCCACGCTTGTTCATTTTTATTATTAATAATTTTTCTCTTTATAGGTAAGTGTTTCAAGTGCTGCCTAAAAGTTCATAGGAGCATGTTTGCTGTCTTTCAACCAGCTGTCAAATCTGGCGTGGCTTGCAGTTTTCACGCAGGCTTAAGTACAGTGGTTGCTGTATAGTAGGGCAAAGCTCTTTGAAGAAACTTACATACTTGTCTACAGAATTACTTGTTATAGTCTTTCCTGTCCATCCGTGATTATAAAAGTGAATTTATTACTAAAAGGAAATGCTTTGGATGTGCATAGTAACAGGCCAGTGTATGCTTCAAATTACTGAGCTGTTGCAATGTTTTGTAATAGTCCGATTTTCTTTTGCTGTACCAGAAAAGGAAATACACAGCACAGTGAAACGAGAACTTGCTGAGAAGAGAGAACACATTGGAGACGTGGAGAAAGAGAAACTGAAAAATCGCTCTAAAAAACCCACTAGTTCAGTGAGTACACCTTGTATTTCTGGTGCTTAACACTGATTGCAGTTGTTTCTGGGTTGCGAGTAAGTGCACAGGGTAGCAGATGCAGTGAGAGAGTTTGTCTTGTTCTTACCACAAAGATACCATGCAAAGCGATGCGTCTGTCTGGCCACTGGAATATCAATCTTCCCTTAAGATTTCATGCTATAAAGTAGGAAATAAGTCATTCCATTTTACTGTTACAAATCATACCTCTTCTTCCTCACTGTACTGCCTAGAAATTACAATTATGAAAGACCAGTCAGAAAACCAGATAGTTCTTCTTGGGGCTGGTCTCCTAATGTCTTTTTCTTGGGCATGGACAAATGTACGCTTGAAGCAGTTTCAGTAGGGGAAGGGGAGCTGTTGCTTGACACTGCTCAGCAGCCGCACATTGTAAAAGTTGTGTGCGTGATCCTGTAGCTTTAAGAGTGAGCTAAATCACTTCAATTTAGACCTTGGATGAAGCAGGATTGTAGCTGGAGCTGTTTTGCCACAGGTGCATTGCTACAGGCACATACTTACCTGTCATGCAGTCCTGAGCAGCAACTTCCCCTTCCTTTTTGAAGCTGCTGCAAATATAATAGTTCATATCTCTTGATGATTCACCTCTGACTGGTTAAGCTGTGAGTTTTAGCACCCAAATCTTCAGCAAACCCACTTTTTATATTGCTGCTTGAATTCTTAACCCCAGGCCCAGATAAAATACCAGTGGAAGTTTACATTGCTAACATCAAATGATGGACTCCAATCTTGGAAAAATGGTATAACTCCATAACTTAGTTGGGCCAAATCCCAGATTCCTGGAAAGGGAGTATTACTGTACTGATTTTCAAGAAAGGTTTAAAAGATAAGCCCAGAATCTTATCGCCCTACAAGTTTGATAGGTGTTTCAGGTAAAATTTTTGGGTGCCATTTGTTCTATCATCTCATAGTATGGGTAAAAGGGGAAAACTGTATTACATTAACATCAGATCGGATTTAGGGACAGATAAATTCAACTATTGATAATGTACGTATTCTACAATTTTTGAGACATAAGTATACACAGATGCGTAAGCCAGCACTGTATATTGTATTTGTTGACTTGTGAAGAGCTTTTCACAGTGTAGATAAAAGTAGATTTTGTATGAAATTGATAAATTATGGGACTGACCCTTTTCTTTTGCATTTGTTGATAGACTATTAGAAAGATGCATGGGCCCAAGGCAGGTGGAGCTTGAAGGGTGAACTTACACATAAATTCACATACATCCTTATCTAACCCCTTTTTGTGTTTTGGCCCCTTTGTTATTTAATCTTTATATGAATGACATCATTGGAAATATGCAGGATATGCATTTTCATCCCCCAAAACTGTTAGCAACCCCGATCCCTATTTAAATGTACACAGATGACACTGTTAAACTGTCAAGAACTCCTAATTAGATTACGGAGAGCAATTACAACTTCTGAGCATCTTTGGACAAAATAACTTTGAAGATAAATTATGATAACTCCAAAATAATGCATTGGGGAGGTCATTTGATGAAATAGCCATGGAATACGCTGGGAACCAAACTTGAAGTTGTCAAAATCTATAGGTATTTGGGTGTGTTGTTCATAGTTTCTTCATCATGGAAGCATCATATTCAGTCAGTTAAAACTAAGGCAGCCCAATTAGCTGTGACTATAAAGAAATTTTATGAAACCACAGCAGGACAATCAGTCTAAGCTCTCCTATATCATCATATAAAGCCAAAGTTACCTCTCAGATCTTATATGACGCTGAAGTATGGAGTTATGGCGCTAGTAATGATGTAGACATACCTCTGAACAAGTTTCTTAGGGCTCTTCATCTCTCAACTCCTGCATCCTTTTTGAGATTAGAGACAGGAATGGATTCTTTTTCAACTAATATTATTATTAGAATGGTGGGATTTTTGGTTTAAAATCCTGCCCCTTTTTCCATCTCGTCTGCTTAAATTATGCTACGAAGGAGATATTAATAATCCCTCTCCTCTCCAATCACCCTGGTTAGCTTTTCTTTCCTGTATTTTTGCCCTTTCTGGGATGATATACTATCTCAGAGATAATGAAAGATTTTTCTCCCCCATAGAAAAGGTTTGGGTTTTCCAGAGGATACAAGATATTGCCAGGCAGAATGATTTTTCAGTGGCTACTCCTATTGCCCCTTTTATATATACTGTTTGGAAGTTAGACTGGGGGGGAAGAAAAGTATTTACAGCTGGATCTCAATAATAAATGGCAGTCCTCTTTGTCTAGACTTGGGACCAAACAGATGTCCACAAGCTGTTTTGGCTGGATATAGATTTTCCATTCCAAGGGCTAAAAGATGTTGCCCAGTCTATCTAGGAGTTTTGGAAGATACTGGAATCAATTCCCTCTAGTGGTGGTTCAGTCACCTACCCTGGAAAGCTTCAGAAGGAGACTGGACAGTCACCCCTCTGGGGTGACTTGACCCCAGTTGTCTTTTTCTGCCTAGTGCAGGGGGACTGGACCCGATGATCTACACGGTCCCTTCAAGCCCCTAACCATCTATGAATCTGTCCACTATGTTTTAGAATGTTCTTTATATAATGACATAAGGAGAACCTAGTTATTACCATTCTTGCAGAAATTGATACATTTTTCAAACAGAGAAGTTAATCTGGCTTTTACAGCAAACAGATCCAAATTTAGTAAACCATCTTGCAATTTTTGCTTGTAAGGGTGAGGCGGTTAGAGTTAAATATCCTTTATTACTGATGTGAGTGATAGATTTTAACATTAGATTTTATTTTTGTCTCAGTTGTGGATCTGTGTACAACAATATTATAGATTCATGTTTTGATTTACTACTATATTTATATTAATAATGTTTTATGTTGGTGGGCTCTATTTTAGTATAATATTTGTAGTTTGGTTACTCTGTTTGAACTTATTTATATTATGGTTGTACGTGTGTTATGTCATTTTTGGGAGCATGGCATTTAGCCAGAATCCTTAATAAATTGAATTGAATTAAACTCTAACTCAGATGCTTCTTGTGGTGCTACGTGGCAGCTGTTGCTTCCAAAAATCAAAAAAAAAAAAAGAGGACTGCCTTATGGGTGGAAAAGAACCTACAGATTATTTTAATTTACAAATTGCTTTTTTGCCATAAACTATTTGAAAGCATTTCAGTTCCCACTCTGATAATTTCTTGTTGCAGGTGGACTTGTATGTATGTCTCTTGTGTGGTAGTGGTAATGATGAAGACCGTCTTCTGTTGTGTGATGGCTGTGATGACAGTTACCACACTTTTTGTTTAATTCCACCCCTTCATGATGTTCCCAAAGGGGACTGGAGGTGTCCCCAGTGTCTGGCTCAGGTAATCCAGAAAACAGGCTGCAAAGTTATTTATTCTCTTCTTGCTCCTACTGGAAATTCAGAATTGCAGTTTATTATTACCTTTTGAAATGGTCCTGTGAAGTGTATGGTAGAAGATGAAACGATAAAAGAACTGGGTGCATTTTGAATTGTTAAATTGTTATAAAATAAGCACAAAGTTAATGTAAACCTTTCAGAAAAGGATATTTTAGTTTTTAGGTAGCTTTTAACATAATGGCATTATACTTTTGTGTCATTGGGTTTTACAACATTGAGTTTTATGTGTTTGTTTTCTGCTTCACTGTAGTAGAGGAAACAGAGTTTGCTGGGACCGGGTTATGCTGCCCCTACTAATGATTCATAGCATTGTACAAAGCAATGCATGTCATGGTTTGGTGAATTAATCACAGAAGTAGGAGTCAGGACTCAAAGTAGTATTTCTGACTTTTGATTGGCTGCTTGTGTGCCCTTGGGGCAATTCATTTCAGTGGAGTGTCCAAGCTTCCTTTATTTGTAAAAGGGAGGCAATACTGACCCACCTGTGTAAAGCACTAAAAGGTACAAAGTTATAGTTGTCATTATTTTCTGCCAGTGAGTTAACAACCATGTTTTAATTGCAGGAGTGTAATAAACCTCAAGAAGCATTTGGTTTTGAACAAGCAGCAAGAGACTACACACTCCGCACATTTGGAGAGATGGCAGATGCATTCAAGTCGGACTATTTTAACATGCCTGTTCATGTACGTTTGTTTGTTCTGTAATTCAGATAAGATTTTTGTGCTTAACAAAATATTACACGGTGGGTGGAATGGAAACTTGAGTTTAGATGAGAACAAGTGGAAAGTTGTCACTCATGTAAATTGTTTGCATATTCCTTGCCACTGATAGTATTTCGGTTTCTGTTCTAACCCCTCTACTTTCCTCTTTGAACTTTCTCTAAGGCATCATTTATTAAAGGCACAAAGCAGCAGCATTATGTATATTTTTGTAAATTGGAGCTTACAGGTCAAATATCCGCATTTTGCTATGTTAGTTTAGTTTTGCATAGTTGAATTAATAAGCAACTACTTTTTCAAGCTTATAGTAATAAAACAGAGAACGTGCAGTAGAGCTCAAGTATAGTTGTTGAAACCACAGTGTCATTTGGGGGAAATATTTGAAGCCCCAGGAACTTCCTCCTTGAGTTTTCTGCCATTACGTATCTTGTACCTATTGTGTTGAGTTTCTACAGAACTACAGGCAAAACCTGAGAAATGCAGCTTTTGTTGTAGACTTATTGTCTTTTTAATTTTTTTCTTTTTTTTTAAATCCAGATGGTTCCCACAGAGCTGGTTGAAAAGGAGTTTTGGCGACTTGTTAGCACCATTGAAGAGGATGTCACAGTGGAATATGGGGCTGACATTGCTTCAAAGGAGTTTGGTAGTGGCTTTCCAGTGAGAGATGGGAAATTTAAAGTTCGGCCTGAAGAAGAAGTATGTCTCAATTGACACTCTTGAGTTCATATTTGTGTCTGAGAGTTTTACCAGTCCAATTCTACATTAAATGATGTTTAAGAAAAAATATCTAATTTTGTATCAATGGCTACTTGGAGATGTTTAAAAAAAATGCTTTAAACTTGTTGCACTCTCGCACTGAGCCTGGTGCATGTCTGGAAGAGGCAGCACCTTAGCTGGGTCTGGCTTGCCCAACATCTGTATAGATTAGGTGCTTTAGCAGGTCTATTTTGATGCTTCTCCCTAATAGCTGATTGACTCGGCTTTAGCTAAAAGAGCCAAAAAGTCCTGCTGAAGTGTTCAGTTTATACAGATGCTGCAGAGCCAGGTTCAAGGTCCCAACTGCCTCTACCACTTCTTTGTGCTGCCTGGTTGTGGCAGAGGAAGAGCTCCCTCTTTGCCAAATCCTTGGATGCAGCATGACGTGGGCAGAGCCCCTCACCACCAAATGCCATCAAAGGCACAGCACAGCTGTGCAGGCCAGATCTGGCCAATTAACCATATATTGCCAACCCTTTTAAAACTATTAGTTCCTTGATGTATACATATGTTTTATCAATTGAAAAATACTTTTTTCTATCAGAAATTGTACTCTTAAGTTTTACCTTTGTTTTGCACTTAGTCTTGCGTAGTTTCTGTAATTTTTTCTTTTCTGTTTAATTTTTTTAGGAGTATCTTGACAGTGGCTGGAATTTGAACAATATGCCTGTGATGGAGCAGTCTGTCCTTGCTCACATCACTGCAGATATATGTGGAATGAAATTACCTTGGCTATATGTAGGAATGTGCTTTTCTTCATTTTGCTGGCATATTGAGGACCACTGGAGCTATTCCATCAACTACCTGCACTGGTGAGTTTGGGAAGGAAACTCAATCCTCAAAGTCCTCACTCGTTTTAAAGACTGAAAGCCAGGTTGTAAATTTGTAGATCCTAAGGCTGGAGGAACCCCTATGTTATTTAGCCTGGCCTCATGTCGTTACAGACCATAGAATTTCATCCCCGGTTTCCACCCTTTAAGCCCAATATTTTGCTGTTGAGCTTTTGAGCTTTAACATGTCTTTCAGAAATAATGTTCTGATTTTAATTTTGTTTTGCTTCAGCTTAGAGTTCTGGGATCTGATGCATGCCTTTGAGTAAAAGTTATTTAGCTGTCAAACATGAATCGTCTTTCAGATTGTTGTGATGAGACTGGTTTTTTAGAACTTGCATAATTGCTCAAGTTTTGCTGAATGTTTTCCAGTGTTTCTATGGTCTTTTTAAGCATAGACAACAGAACTGGACATGGAATTACAGTAATGATTTTGCCAGTACTTTATTCTGCATTAATGCCACATCCCACCTCCTACTGAATTATTCCCTTGTTTATATATCTAAGAATTATAGTAGCCGCCCTATCCGTAGCATCCCCCTGAGAGCTTACTTTTGTTTAGTTGTTGTGTCTCAGCATTAAGCCCTTTCAGAATCACTTTTTCCAGGATACAGTCCCCTCCCCTCTCTAAGTGACTTGCAGCTGAAATAATGGATGAATTTAATGTAATTGCAAACATAATTAATTGATTCCAGCTTTTTTATGTGATCTGTATCATTCTGTAAAAGTCACCTTTCAGTATTTGCCCCTCTGTCCTATCCTATGTCCTTTGTCCCATTGAGAACAATAGAAAATGGCAGCCATTTCACAATGGAGCAGCTATTCATTGATGAATCAACTTGAGCCTCTATTTGAGGGTGTTTCTACTTGCTTTTGTTAGGTTATCTCCTTTTTGTGCTTTTACATTCGAGTCAGCAGTTGAATTCTGTTTCTGCTTATCTCTGCAGTTAACTAAATTCCTGTTGCAAAAATGTTATTTATTCATAGAACTGAAAACTAGAAGGAACAGGTTTTTTTCTAGGCAGGAACCTAGGCTAGTATGTCACAGGCCATTAACATTTCATCCAATCTTGAGCCCAAGAATTTGTTTGAAGCAGATCTGAAAACATCAATAAATGGGGAAACTACCCCTTCCTTTAGTAGCTGTTTGAATTATTAATTTGCCCTTATTGTTAAAAGTTCTGTAGCTTAAGTATTTGTCTGTTTTGCCTAACCTTCTTGCCATTAGTTTTTGTTGGGCCTTTCTTCATTAGACTAAAGTTCTGTTTAGTACCAGTATTTTCTCCCAGTTAATGTACTCATAAACTACAGCCATGTAGTCTCATCATTTTTTGGATAACTTTATCAAAATTGAGATCTTTGACCCTTTGCTACTATTTATACATCCAAGGATTATATTATCTCTTTTTTTTTTTACCTCACAGCTTTGCATTGAGAGCTTGTATTAAGTTTATATTCTGTGATTTCTAAATGCTTTTCAGAGTCAGTCAGTCATGCCCCCCCATAGGTATGATCTGCAGTCTCTGTTCAGAAATGCATAATTTTTTATTTACACTTTTTTTCTATGCCCTAGCTTATCAAGCAATCCAGTCGTGTCTTCATTATTTACGACTCTGGGTCTTTGGCAGATTTTTATCAGCAGTGATTTTTTTTTTTTTTTTTTTTTTTTTTTTAAATGTATTCCTGGATAACTGAGTAGTGTCAGGCCAAGTATCAAATTAGAGGATAGCTCCTTGACAGATTTTTGAGACCTGTCATTTGGAAGAGGGCTTAGTTCATTTATCCTGTGCTTTATTTATTACTGAAAGTGATAACTTTTAATCACGAAGTCAAGTGACTTGCGAAAATTTACGTTACGTGTACAAAATTGCTATAATTGACCAAACCTGTAATCTGGGTGAAATGAGGTTTGAGATTCAGCATTGTTTAAATAAAATACTACTGGCAGTAATTACACTCCTATCCCTTAATTTCGCTGATTCCTAGTATCAGCTCCTCTTTTGTTCTCCTTGGGTTTAATATCAAAGTAACTGCTCTATAAATACTTGGGTCATCCTCTTTGCCCATCCCAAACTTCTGTGTTTCAGGATGTATTAAATCTGAACATCAATAGACCAGAGAGATTCTTTAGGGCTTTTGAATGCAAGTTGTCTAGGCCTCTTTATTTAAATATTTTCCTTAACTAGTGGTTTTTAATGTCCTCCTTGGTTACTTAAGGATTGGAAGTAACTCCATCTTCCTGCTTCATTCCAAATACAGAACCGTTGAACATACCCGTTGAACACTTCTGCCTTTCCTCCATTGTTAACAATTTTAACAACTGTCTAGCAATGGGTGTGGTTTCTAGAGTTTTGTTACATTAATACTTGAACTCCTTATTGCTAGTACCCCTTCTAGTCATGGATTTTCCTTGGCAACTTTAGCTTCATAGTTAGTAGGGTCGGAAGGGACCTGAGCAGATCATCTAGTCTGACCCCCTGCCAATGGCAGGAAAAAGTACTGGGGTCAAACGCCCCCAGCAAGGTGTTCATCCAGCTTCCTTTCAAAGACCCTCAGGGTAGGAGCCAGCACCACTTTGCTTGGGAGTTGGTTCCAGATCCTAGCCGCCCTGACAGTGAAGTAGCACCTCCTGATGCCAGCTTGTGACCGTTATTCCTGGTCACTCCTGGCAGTACTTGGGGGAACAGTGACTCCCCCAATGCCTGCTGGTCCCCCCTGACCAGTTTATAACAGGTCACAAGATCCCCCCTCAGCCTTCTCTTTTGGAGGCTGAACAGGTTCAGGTCCCGTAGCCTCTCCTCATAGGGCCTGCCCTGCTGCCCCGACCATGCGAGTGGCCTCCTCTGGACCCTCTCCATGCTGTCCACATCCCTCCTGAAGTGTGGCGCCCAGAACTGGACGCAGTACTCCAGCTGTGGCCTGACCAGTGCTGCATAGCCGGGGAGGATCACCTCCCTGGCCCTGCTCGAGATGCATCTGTGGATGCATGACAAGGTGCGGTTGGCCTTCCTGACTGCCTCCCCACACTGCTGGCCCATGTTCATCTTGGCATCAATGATGACTCCAAGATCCTTTTCTGCCTCTGCACTGGCGAGAAGGGAGTTCCCCAGCCTGTAGGTATGGTGCTGGTTCTTCCTCCCAGGTGCATCACCTTGCACTTGTCAGTGCTGAATCCCATCCTATTCTCATCCTCCCACTCCTGTAACCTGTCGAGGTCCAATTGCAGCCTATTCCTTCCTTCTAGCATGCCCACACCTCCCTGTCAGAGGCTTTTTTAAAGTCCAGAAAGACTATGTTCACCGCGACACCTGCATCCAGGAATTTGGTGACCTGGTCGTAGAAGGCCACCAGGTTGGTCTGACAGGACTTGCCTCTAATGAACCTGTGTTTGTTGCCCCTAAGCATAATCTCCCCTGCTGCCCCTTGTGGACATGTGCCAGAATAATTCTCTCAAAAAGCTTGCCTAGGATTGAGGTAAGACTAACTGGCCTATAGTTCCCCGGGTCTTCCTTCCTCCCCTTTTTGAAGATGGGAGCTACATTGGCCCTCTTCCAGTCCTGGCACTGCACCAGAGCACACGAGTGTTTGTAAAGCCATGCCAGGGGTCCCGCAATGACCTCAGCTAATTCCCTCAGCACTCAGGGGTGGAGACCATCCGGCCCAGCTGATTTGAATACGTCCAGTCCCTCCAGAAGTTCCTTAAGTAGTACTTCACTAACCCTTGGCCTAGGTGCGCCTCCCCTGGGGTTTAAGGGGGGCCCAGGGGTGGGAGAGGCTGTTCTGGTCCCTGCTCAGGAAAATGGATGCAAAGAAATCATTAAAAAGGTTAGCTTTGTCATCTGGTGTGACGACCAAATTTCCTAGCATGTCCTGCAGGGGCCCCACGTTACCCAGAACCTTCTTTTTGCCCCCTATGTATTTAAAAAAGGACTTCTTCTTGTCCTTGCTTTGGGAAGCTGGTCCCAGTCTCATCTCCGCCTTGGCCTTCCTGACTGCCCCCTGCATCCCCGAGCAACCGCAGTATAGTCGTCCCTGGTGATGGCCCCTCCCTTCCAGTGGGTGTGCGCCTCTCTTTTAGCCAGGAGACATTCCCCGATGCTTTTGGTGAGCCATGGGGGCTTTTGTGCCCTCCTGCTCCCTTTGACCCGTGTTGGGATTACCTCCCTTTGGGCTTGGAGGATCATCTCCTTAAGGAGCAACCACCCTTCTTGGACACCTGGCTCCCCTCCGGGACCTCAGTGCTTCCCCGACTATTTTCCTTAGCTCTTTGAAGTCCACCTTCCTGAAATCTAGGGCTGCCGCCTTGCTGCAGGCCTTTGCCGCCTTGCTGCAGGCCTTTGCCGCCTTGCGCTGGATGGTGAATCCCAGCAGGCGATGATCACTGTCGCCCAGGTGGTCGAGCACCTGCAGCCCCCTCACCAGGTCGTCGCCCATGGCCAGCACCAGTTCCAGCAAGGCATCTCCCCTGGTGCAGCTGCGCACCTCCTGGGTTAGATGGAGGTCCTGCATTTTGGCTAGGAGCCTACATGAGCAGTCAGACCTGGCTGATTGCTCTTCCCAGCAGATGTCTGGAAAGTTCAGGTTACCCATTATGACCACGTCCTTTGACCTAACTACCTCCATGAGCTGACTTAAGAATTCCTGGGCTAGCTCTTCTCCTTGGTTGGGTGGTCTGTAGTAGATCCCCACCGTTAAGTCCCTTTCCCTGCGACTGCCTTGTATTCTAACCCAGAGCACTTCCATGTGCCCCTCTTCTGACTGTGCTACCTGGTGGGGATGTGTATTCCTCCTTGATGTAGAGCACCACACCCCACCTTTCCTCCCTGTCCTGTCCCTCCTGTAAATAAAATACTACTGGTAGCTTATAGCCCTTGATATTCACCGCCCAGTCCTCCTTGATGTAGAGCACCACACCGCCGCCCAGTCATGTGTTGGGTCCCACCACGTTTTGGTGAGCCCCACTATGTCTGGGTTGGTGTCAGCTAGCAGGAGGGTAAGTTCCTCCTGCTTGTTTCCCATACTACAAGCATTTGTGTAGAGGCATTTGAGGCCTCCTGTAGATGTGTGCACTGGCCCCCTAATCTCAGCATTGCTCTGGCCCCTGCTGCTTACCTGTGTATGTGTTCCACTCTTCTGTCCAGGCTGGGCTGTGCTTGTGGGTGCTGCTTGGTTTAGCAGTCCAAGGCTTCCTCCTCCCTCGTCTTCCCCTTCCCCCGACAAGCTTCTTTTATCAGTTTCTGCAATTCTAAGTTAAATTGCTTGTGGGCTCTCTTTTTCTCCATTTGTTAGATTATTTCTGTCCCCAGTATTACCATAATATTTGCCATACTTGCTGGCCTTCAGATGGAGTTTACTGCGTCCTCGGTTAAAGAAGCACAAACTACTAAAATAAGTGTAATTTTCCCAGTATCAAGTAATGATAAAAATGGAACTCCACAGTGCATTTCTTGAGGCATTTTACAGAATTCTTTAAGTTATGTACTAAAAAATCTAGTCGGTTTGAGCTGAATCAGAAGGGAAACCTGTAATTTTAAAATGTGAAATGCTAAGGCAGTTCATAATTTTAGCTGTTTCATGGTGTTGCTTCAGTTTTCTTTTTCTTGTGACTCATTGTAAAGCAGAAGTCTCTAGACACTTTAACAAAGTTGTAAGTGTTTTCTCTTTCTCTCTAAACCTTTTTGCAGGGGGGAGCCTAAGACTTGGTATGGAGCTCCAGGATATGCAGCTGAACAACTGGAAGATGTAATGAAGAAGTTGGCTCCTGAGCTATTTGAGTCTCAGCCAGATCTTTTGCACCAACTTGTCACCATTATGAACCCAAATACGCTGATGGCCCATGGAGTGCCTGTATGTCATTGAATTTCTGTGCCTACTGTCCTTCCTCCCTCTCCTGCCTTGTTTTGTATTGGTGTTAAGTCTTTAGCAAATAAAATTTGCAGGTAACTTCCAACTTGTTTCCATTTTGCAGCTGGGATATATTTAAACAGTTTCTTCAGATTGTATGGACTGTGGGGTTTTTTTGCCTTCCTCTGTATCGGGGGTGTTGTCCTCTACCCAAGACCTCTTGAGCTTATATCAACAACAGTTTTTATAGAAGCAGGACATTGGCTGACATGGTTCTCCTGCGGGTTACCTAAGGCAGGTTAGGGTGTTAGGTCTGTGTTGCATCAGGGTTGATGGTGGTCTTATGTAGAGTTTAGATTGTGGTTGTATGGGATGGTTTGGATAGGGGTGATCCTGCCTCAGGCAGGGGGTTGGAATAGAAGACCTCTGGAGGTCGCTTCCAGTCCTACTTCTTTATGATTTTTTTTCCCCCGTCTTTGATTCTCACTATATAACAGTAGCAACTAACTGATTATAAGTTTAATTTCTCTTTTGAAGTAGACTACCGGCATTCATGTGTCACTTCTGTGAAATGAGAGGTGAGGACTCGTGTTTTAGGTGGTTCTCAGATGAAGTTCACAAGGTTGTACCAATGGTTGATCACAAGGTCTATGTTCAGAAAAGTGTATGGAATAAATATACTGTGTTCTGTAATTATGATTTATTGAGGTTGCATTACTTGACTGCTTTAGATAATTTCTATGATTTACTATTTAAGTGCTGGGTTGTAACTCAAACCTTACTGGGTGCAAGAGAGAGTAAGGCCTTTGCCTTTGCCTGTGTGGCAGAACAAGAGCTTATACTGAATCTTGAACCCAGGGTCAGGAGAAACATCAGGAATCTGCGCTACCCAGTACCTCCTCTATTTAACTGGTTGGATGTGGGAAAATTGAGCAGTCCTGACTGTCTGCCAACAAATCTGACACGGGAAGAATGTTTCTTGTAGTAAGTCAGTGCCACTTACTATCCTACCATCTGAGCAAATTCAGAGGTTCATATGAGGAAGTCATGTTAATTTCCAGTGTTCTTCCTGGAGCAGCATTTCTTTGCTCCACCACTAAATCCAAGATGAAAAAAAAACTTGTGACCCTTTCTCACCTTTTATAGAAAGATGGCTATCACAGAATTCTTAACAAACAAGTAATAAAGTATTTTTAGTTATTGTTAGCAGTAAAATTGGGTATTTTTTGTTAGTAAGTACAGATTCTTAGGTTGTAGGGATGTCTACCATCCTTATGGAATATGTACTATCTGAGCAGCATCTCTTGCAACACTAACAGTGGGGCTGTATAACACTCTGCTGGGAATCTTATTGCCATTTGCTCTGACTGTTTCACAATCGAGTGCTGGCATAAGGAATTCCCCTGGAGTCTTTTGAGTACAGATATAGGTGCGTATTGTCTCTGCTGTCTGGGGATAGTGCACTGGAATGCTAGTACTGATTCAGTTTTTTGGGTTTTTTTAAGCTGTCTAAGGATTTGAATATGCCCAGTTACCATAAAGTTAACGGAAATCAGATGTCTGCCTTTTTCTAGGGAGCTCTGAAAATCTCAGCCCGCAGCTCTGTGTAGACCTTAACTGTTGGTTTTTGTTTTTATTAGGTTTACCGAACCAATCAGTGCGCTGGGGAGTTTGTGATTACATTTCCAAGAGCCTATCACAGTGGCTTTAACCAGGGTTTCAATTTTGCTGAAGCTGTTAACTTCTGCACAGTTGACTGGGTATGTTTCTGAACATAATGCAAAATTTTCAGGCTTTACTCCAGGTTCTGGACAAGGCCCTGTGTATGACTAGAATATGGGAAATCCAGGGGCTACTTAAATTCAGGGGATATACTAACTGTTTTTTTGAAGTAGGCTGTCTTCCATGAAAGCTTGTGCCTTTCTGAACGAGTTAGTCTTTAAGGTGCCACCTTGCCCTACCTTTTGCCCTCATTACAAAAACAGAATTACTTGGTATCTGGCCCACAGATCCATTTCTACCTCAAACAGCTTTAAAGAGATATTTGTGGCATTTTTATCATATATTGTAACTGTTACTTACTGCAGTCTTGGATGAAGATTGTGTCCCAACACCTCCAAGTTCATCTTTTCCACTTAATGCCAGTTAAACTGTATGAGAGAGGAGGAGTTTTTGGTGACATCTCTTACGGGGCCAGTTGTTTAGATGGGAGAAAGTTAGAAAAACATTGGGACACAATGGGTGCATCTACACAAGATGCTACTGCCTACTGGTTACAGCACATTTATTTAGTATTTGTATAATCAAGTACTAAAATGCAGTAGCATTGGCAAATACCTTTTTAGTGATGCTACGGTGCAGTGGCTTACTAACACTGTTGGTGCTGTGATGCGCTACTGCACGGGTAGCGTCTTGTGTAGATGTGTCCAGTGTGCCCTTTTTCAGGTCTGGACTTTAGGTTAAATTGCATGGATTCAGAGCTGCTATTTTTCAGTATTTTTAAGCTATTGGAACACACAAAACATTGTTCTTGCATTTGAGAATTCTCCAAATCGGACATTTTGCACAGAAACAAAAACTGTTGGGATTCTTTTCCATGGACTGTTGTTCTTAAATTGCCTGAGGTTTGCAGCATATGTTGGGAAGTGGTAAACGGTCCTCTGCAAAAAAGCATCAGAAAAATTGCGTTATCACTACAGAAATATTAAGAGGTTTATGCAGCCATCTTCCAGAAAATTGAACTTAACTTTTCTAAGGGCAGCACATGAACTGCACATCTCTGTTCATGTCCTTAAAATTATTAGTCATCTAATCCTATATGAGAAAAAGGAAGACCCCTATACATAGCAAGGGTTTTGCTTTTTTAAAAGTTTTTAGTCCAAATAAATTCCTCCAAAAGGAGGACCCCCCGCCCCCCTCTAGCAACAGATTCCACAGACACAGGCGATCAAAACACCTCCAGTGATTTGCTGTGTCATATCTGTCTCTTGAAATAACAGCTATTTTGGATTATTCTCAGTTTGGATTTTCTCAACACGGATTCATCATCCTATAGACCAGTGTTCATTCACTTGCATGGAGCCCATTTGAAAAATTAGTGGTTGAACAAGCAATAAGGCTCAGATGCTGTATACCTGGGTTTCCAGCTTTTGGTAGTTGAGTTGTATGATTACATCAGAATATCAGCTTTTAAAAGAAAATAGTTTGTGTTCCAGTTGCAGTGCGCCCCCCCCCTCCCCGAAATAAACAATCAACAAAAAAACCCAACAAAACCAATACTAGTAAATGCAGCCTATGTATAACCAAAGCAGTAGTATTTGTCTGAGTCAGTAGACAGCCCAAAATAATAGCCATTCACTCCTTCCATGGCTATGTTCATAATGAGCTAGACTCACTCCTTTGGGGGTTGGTGTGGTATGCTTGAGGTGCACTTAGTTTTCTTATTTTGGCTCTGAAGACAGCAGGCATCCAAGATCAAATGTGAAGTCGATATTCTAGGTTTATAGAGCTTACTCATGGTTTCATTTTCTCTTTAATCTCTGTATGTTTGATTGAAAAAAATGTATATTGTTTCTGGAATGAGTTGTCATTGGCTGTCTTTTGGATGGCTAGATATAGTACTTGTTGAACAGCATAAATGGCCTGCTTTCAAATCATTTCCCCTCTAAAGACTGTCTGTGAATAAGATTTTATTTATATATTTTTGCTGTCTCCAAACCTTGTTCCCCTTCCATATAGCTGCCATTAGGTCGTCAATGTGTGGAACACTATCGCCTGTTAAACCGCTATTGTGTATTTTCTCATGATGAGATGATATGTAAAATGGCTTCCAAAGCAGATGATCTTGATGTTGTGGTAGCATCTACAGTTCAAAAAGACATGTCTATTATGATCGAAGATGAAAGGGCATTGCGTGAGGCTGTGCGTAAACTGGTAAGCTTTAGGAAGTGAAGTTACAATTTCTGGACAAGCATTAAAACATTGGTTGGAAATGCATTTGTGGCCTGCATTATTGTAACCAATTTAAGATGCATATTTTATGCTATCCTTGCTGATTTTACTGTCATGAATAGTTCTGTTTATTTCAGTGGAACTACTTGAGTTGTGGGGGGTCGGAGGGCATGAATGCAACTAATCATTAACTAAGTTTTTAAGGTCTGTCTTTTTGAAAGTTTTATGGCTTCTTAACTAATTGATCCATTAGCCAAAACTTGGCTATGTTCACATTTCCAGTATCATATTTCTGGACTCTTATGAGTAGACATTACTTAGCTACTGATCTCCCAGCCTAAGTTAATGTATTCAGTTTATTATACTCTGAAGATTCTTACAGTTGTTCTGTTGTAGGGAGTGACTGAGACTGAGAGAGTGGCTTTTGAAATGTTGCCTGATGACGAGCGCCAGTGTTTAAAGTGCAAAACCACTTGCTTCATGTCTGCTGTTTACTGTTCATGTAAACCTGGTTTACTGGTTTGCCTATATCATGTAGAAGATCTCTGTTCCTGTCCCACTTATAAATATAAACTGGGGTAAGTTTCAGCCAGCACCAATATTAAGTATTGGAAATTAGAATGTGCTTTTCATAAATGTTAAGGGCTTGATGATGTTCTGGCATCACTTGCAAAGCAGATTGGCCAGGCTTGATGCCATCTGCCTGCTTCTCTCACAACCAAACTTACCAATCTGAATCGGGATCCCAACAATTGCATGTCCTGCCATGCCACATATGCATGGCAGGACATGCAAGTTTTGGGATAAGGGATGAGATTCCAACTGTGCCCTTTTTTACCAGTACAGGTGGAGCCCAAGATCACAATCCCAGACTCTACCTGCACCAGCAAATCCAAAGCGGGGCATCAGCAGCCCCACGTGTGTGGTGGAGGGTACTCTACTTTGACCTTTTTGCCAAGAGCACCCATGCAGTAATTGCAGATCTGCATACCTGCAATCCTGCATGTGGGACACCCAGTGTTCACCTTTGACCCTGCTGCATGGGGCAGCCAAGAGCTGTGCCATTCAGCTTTCCCCTCCCCCACTCTTCCCTCATGTGCAGACCCCTGGGCAGCCCTGGTTGGAGACTTTATGGTGCTCTGGCCCCCACCCCCATGCTGACAATCAATACGTGGGGACTCTGCAGCCTGAGGCTTGCAGCTTGGCCAGGGTTGTCCCCCTTTCAATGCTGACTCTCAACTGATTGTCAGTATGGAGTGTGTTGGGAAGTGTGGGACAGCCTAGGGTGCCACGCTTTCAGTTTAAGGTTTCGGTATAAACTAGCCACAAAGATGTTATATGTAGGATGTCTTTGTAGCTGGTTTCTCATTTTATTGTCATTAATTGGCTGAATGTGTGGCAGTGTTACTGCTTATGTCACCATCAGTGTGTTAATCGCACCATAAGTATAACACCTGCCAGGGCCCACAGTGTCTGGGCATGGAACCTCTTTCTTGGGTGGTATACAAGACTCGCTTTTCTCATTTTACAAAGTATCTTTCTTCTACGATATCTACAAGAAGTTGATTTGCTAACTTATTTATATTAACAAAAATCTTTGTTTCACCATGTTGTGATAATTCTAAGGTTTTCTAAGGAACTGAGTGATCCTACTATTTTTCCCAACTGCTTTTCCTTTTTGTGTTCTCTCTCCCTATTGTTTTTCCCCCCCTTTGTTTTGAAGAGCTCACAGTTCAGTTTCGTGTGGGAAAACAGAGACCATGGCTATGTATTTGTACTGTGAAGCACCTAATGTGCTTGGGAAGTATAAAATAATGATCACTGGTAACTAAGGTGATGCAGTAATGTAAACCATACTTTATTTTGGTTGTTAAACATGCCTTGTTTAATAGTTTGAATTCTGTAACACTTCCAGCTACCGGTATACTCTTGATGATCTTTACCCAATGATGAATGCATTAAAATTGCGTGCAGAATCCTACAATGAATGGGCTTCTAATGTAAATGAAGCTTTGGAGGCAAAAATGAATAATAAAAGAAGTATGTATTTTTTTTCCTACTTTCTGGTTTGCTACATTAGGCTAAAAATGTTGTTGTTTCTTGCTCAGCTCTTAATTTCGGAAACTTACCACTTTTGTCTTGGAAACTTAGATGGCAACCCTAAAATGATATAAATAAGTAACTGTTTAAAACTTTAATTGTTAATAGCCTCTGAAATTAGGGAATGCTGCATAAAGGTTAAGGATGAAGAGCAGTCCTATTTTATACGTGAACTGCTTCTTTTGTACTCTTCTTTCATGTACTTAGTGCTAGCATTTCCTGACCCCCTCTCCAATTTCTAATCACTAACTTTACATCAGGAATGTAGTGTTGCTGAATCTTGGGACTCTAATCCTTGTGTGGATAGAAATTTAGCCTTCTCACCCTAGCTGCTGGTTGTATTTACAAAGACAGAGCTGGGAGGAATATACCAGGGCAGTGGGGGTATCCTGGAGAATAAGAATGTCAGGTCATTAAGCATTGATTTGGTCTGATAGTTGCGCATAACTGTCGCCATGCATGTGAAGAAAAAGTGGAATTAGATTAAAAACTTACATTTCCTTAAATCAAATAACTGCTATTTAGATAGGAATGCTGTTGTTGTTGCACTGTAACATTCTGTTTTATGAATTAGGACAATAACAAATTAGATGTTTTCTAATTAAAGAAAATATCCTCTTCCAAAAAGGCCTCATCAGTTTTAAGGCTTTGTTAGAAGAATCAGAAATGAAAAAGTTTCCAGATAATGATCTGCTGCGACACCTTAAGTTAGTTACCCAGGATGCTGACAAATGTGCCTCAGTTGCACAACAACTTCTTAATGGGAAAAGACAAACCAGGTAAGTGTGTGTATGTACATTTGTATGTGTACATGAATGCACAAGCATGTAGAGGTTTTGAACAATTCAGGGGTAGATTTTGGGAAATCCTTTCTTCCGTGGGCTTGAAAATTACAGCCTTCTCTGTCCCTTCCAAAGATGTTCTACTTTACTTATCATATGCTAAAAAGTTCATGGACTTGCAGAACCCTCACCGAGGCTCTTGTTCCACTTTATATACTTTCCCAGAGTAAGATGTTGCTATGACATTATAACTTGTTTTTTCTCAGAGAGATTTTGTTGAGCACCCAGGTCCTTTTCTCTCTTCCCAAGAGGAAAGACCTATTATGATATTTATGGACAAAAATCATTATGAACCAAGGCTGTCCAGCTGGTGGGATTAATCTGAAGTCCAGTCACCGTTCCCCCTCAGCCCCTCATCGTTCCAGCTGCAGCAGCAGCCAGGGTTTCCAGGCTTCTTCTACCTCCTCTGACATTTGCATCCTGCACCCACCCCAGGGAGCAGTGCAGTTCTGGGGGAGTTTGCAGCACAGTGGAGCCTGTGGCTGAGGAGCTGAGGGTGAAGGGTGCCCAAATATACAGTGCAGTGATATCTAGAGCTTCACCCCCATGCAAGGTGCAACAAGATAGTGGGGAGCTGCCTGAGATGTAGAAGTTGACATTCTTGCCTTAAACAGGCAGGAGCCCACTTTACCCATTTTGTGCCATGAGGCAGTGAAGTTGTGATAGTGGTGCAGACATCTTTATATGCTGCATGGAAGAACAGAATACCTGAGAAGAAAGGTCTAATATTACAGGCCCTTGAAAACTTCAGTTATTCATCATCTCTTCTGCAATTTGAGAAAGCTTAAGATAGAACTTTTGCTACTAGCAAAAGCAAATGTTCTTTTGACTAATTATCCACATACACTTCTCACTGGCAGGTGTCTCTCACAGCCTGTACTTCAGTCAGAGACCTTTTTTGCTTTAGCACAATTGGTAGAGTGCACTTTCTTTGCTTGGGTACAGCCTCCCAGATCTGGGGGTTGGGTCCAGTTCCCCCTTCCTGAAAAGCAGAACTACAACACAAGATGATGACTTTGCCACATATACCAGCCACATGTGTTCTTTCCACTTCCCTGGGTTTCCCTTGTTTGAGTTCCTTCTGGTGCCACGTTTTTCTTTAGATGGCTTTACCCAGACCTGTTTCATACTTGGGGTTCAGGGCATGCCCTTCCAGTGCTGAACTAATTCCAGCTCTATGAGGTGCCTGTTTTGCCTAGGGGAGGCCCATATTCCTGAAATTTGTTCAGGAAATGTTTTCATGAGGAAGAAAAATCTCCAAGACCTCTTAGCTCATAAAGGCACTAGGTGAGACTCTTGAAGAACTTGATCCCAGGCACAACTTGAGATGCAGCTGGTGAGGGTCATAAGAGGTAAAAATAAATAAAAATTTGCCTCTGTGACTTCATTTTACAAGTATGTCAAGAGTAAGAGAGAGACCAAAGGAACTGTAGGTCCCTTATGAAATGCAGAAGGAAGTGAAGTTACAGGTGATGCAGAGAAAGCTGAAGCATTTTATGCTGTTGCAGAATTTCCAGTCTGGATTGTAATGTACAGGACTTCTACTTCCTTTATAGTTTTTACTGGCCTCTCACGGAGCATATTATGACTTTTGAAACATACTATGCTCTGTATCTTTAGATTTTTTTTAAATATCTTAATGTATTTTCAGAAAATGTTAATTGTTGAAATATGTTTTTCTGCCATCTCGCAACTCAAAAAACACCTATGTAATTTCAGATATCGTTCTGGTGGAGGGAAGTCCCAAAATCAGCTGACTGTGAATGAACTCCGGTTGTTTGTAAGACAGCTATATGCTCTACCCTGTGTCCTCAGTCAGACACCATTACTGAAGGTAACTTTGAGAACACTAGGAGAGACAGGAAGAACTTGTATTATATGAGGATTGTGAAGAATTGTCCACTTGATTAGTAACTAAATGGATGTTAAAATCCCCTAACAGAGAGACTTATTTAAATGATCAGGCCTGCATAATTTGCATCCAGGAGTCCTTAAAAGGAGTTGCCTGAGGAGATCTCTGACATACTCGTGTCTATTTTTAGTAGATCTTGGAATACCTGAGAAATTGGAGGAACAAAAAAAATGCCAATATTGTACTGTAATCCAGAGGGGAAAGTGGGTTGACCTGGATAAATATAGCCCAATTAATCTGACATCAATCCTGGGCACAATAATCAAAAAACGGGCATGAAATGTAGTTAAATAATTAAACAATAGGAATGTAATTACTGTCAGTCAGTACAGGTTTGTGGAAAATGGGTATGCGCTACCAAACCTGGATTCTTAGAAAATATTACAAGTTTTGGTTGATAAAAATAGCCCAGTAATTATAATGGATTTTTTTAAGGTGTCTTGCTTAGAACTGAATGATTTTCTCATTAAAATATCAGTGCCATGCAATGTCAGTAAAGAACATTTTAAGTGGATTTAGGACAGGTTTACTTATAATTCTTGGTTTCTCCACATAAATTCTAGCATTGTATATCAAATTCAGTGCATGAATGGATTTGTTTTTTGTTTTTGGAATACCAGTATTTGGAGTTTTATCTATGACCTGGGGCTCTCATAACTATTGTTGATAAAGTTATTAGGAAAATGGTTACCTTAACTAACCTCTGAGAACCTTCTTACCACTTACGGCTTTGAGACTAGACCCACTTATGTCCACATCTCTTCAAAAATAGATATAATAATTGGGTTGTTTTCGGGGGGGGGTTTCACTACTTAATAGTTATCTAAACAGTTATTTAAATGTTTTGTTCCCCTTTTGGAGCAAGACATCAATGGGTTTTTTTGTTCCTTCCATCTTCTATACAAGGGCTATAACTGTACTGTGTGTGCATGTGAAATAATCAAAATCAAATCTCCAGGATTCAAGATTTATCCATCCGATAAATACAGCAATTCCCTTCAACAACAGACATTTACTTAAGCCCACTATAAGGTGCTGGTTGGTATACAGACCTTCTTCAAAGCGCATGCTAAAATCAAAACTAAAGGTTTATCTCCTAGGGACAGGTACGCAGGCCTCTCCATCTCCAGCATGTCCCAGTATCCATTCTGATGCATCCATTATTAGCTTCCATTTATTGTGGTGTAAGAAGCATGCATACACAAACCCCTTCTCTAGAGCAGCTGATGCAGGGTAAAGTCTCTTCTGACTCCCTGTAATTTGTTTTATCATACCCTCAGCTTAACTTTTGCCACTTTTTTTTTTTATTCTTGCACTTTCTGACTATAGCTTTCTTTATCAGGACACACAGTTTTCTACTCCTTGTTGATTCTTTGCTTAGTCTTAGTATCCTTTTTGAGATGGTTGTTTCCTCCACTTAGAAATGAATCCCTTCCCCACAACATTTTTTCCCTTTTTTGGAAGAGGGGGATTTTGGCTTATTGGTTAATTCACAGAAAATGATAATGAGCTTCCAGTTCTATGCAGCTGTAAAAAAAAGTCTAACTCAGTCTTGCAGTGTTTTAGGCTAGGGTGTAATAGAATCAAGGGAATCCTAGTATTATTGTACGAGGAAATGAGGGTGACTTTCTGTTCCCTTCCTGATTTATCCAGGTGCCTAGATTTGGCTGTTTAAAATATGGGTATATTCTATGCTGCAAAAAGACCGATAGGCAGAACTGATTATAGGAACTTTGGCCAGTGTTTGTACCATTGAGATGGAAGGACAAGAGAAGGCTGGTAGGGAATGGAGACACCTGATAGAGAGCTACATGTACTAAGTCACTTATGTATGTAAGAATTAGCATTAATGTAAGTGTCCTATTAGGTGCATGCATTGCAAATGTTATATAGTGTCTAGCTACATCTTTAGTTTTTGACTTTTTCTTTTCCATGTCTACAAGGCAACACTTGCATAATTAGCTTCTCTCAGGTATGCACTTAAAGGTAGTGTATTGTCTGTAGCTTCTTTATCCAAAAATCTTCACTGTTTCCTCTTCCTCTTCTGGTCATGTCCAGTGCTGCAGTCATTATTGCTGCCTTCTCTGTTGCTACCTTTTTTTTAAAGAAAAGCAGGGGGGGATGGCCAGCCTGTGGCACAGATGCCGCTAGTGACATGGGCAGTCTCTGTGTGTGGCATATAGCAGATTGGGTAGGGGGCCAGCAGCATAGTGGCAGATAAGACAGGGAGCAGAAAGCCAAGGAACAGATTATTCAGGGAGCACAAGGCGAGGATCAGAAAACAGAACAGTAGATCAGACCAGGAAAGGGAATGGGATGTCACTCAGGAAGGATTTGGGGTCATTAGTGGCACACCTATCAAAAAGGTTGTCCCCCCACTCCTTTAAAGGACAAACCGCCTGGAAACTCCTGTGCAGATACCCTACTTCTCTTTGCTAAAGTTCTTGGCTGTGGCTACATAGATTTTTAAATCTCTGTGGGTCAGCCCTGTTTCCTTGTTTAGATTTGGTGTTCACTGTCTATCAGCTGTGATCAAGGGCAGGAAGCCTTCAGGTTAGGGTATGCTAACCCCCGCCTTACAGCAAGAGAATTAAAGAGCTCAAGCCAAAAGAATGCAGAGAGATTATATGATTACATTATATAAATACTTTCATTTGGAGAAAAGAGTACTAACAGCCTGTTTAGTGAAAACTAATGGCTGGAAGATGAATCCTGCCAAGTGGAAACTGGAAATAAGGCTTTTTTTACCATTTGGAAAAGCTGTCGTGGGAAGAAGTGTTGGATTCCATCTCTCTTCTCGCATCAAGATCGAATGCCTTTCCTGAAGAGACAGACAAGATTCTTTGCTCAACACAAGTTATTGGATTCACATTACAGTTGGGAGGGGGTAGTAATTGGGTGAAATTTAATGGCCTGTGATAAAAGAGATCCATAGAGGATTTTGTAGTCACCTTTTGAGCTCAAATTCTACAACTTTTTAAAGGAAAACACTTAAACTTCAATACTTTTTCAAATGGGAGGCCTGATATTGCATTCCTTGTCAATACTGTGTGATTTAAATTATTTTAAATCTAAAGGAGTTGGAAAGATGTATTTTAAGATGCATTTAGATGCGTCTTTAATAAGCAAGCTTGTCTTGTGGATTCCAAGGGCTACATCCTCTTCTTTCTTTAATGTGTTAAGTCTAATCCTGTTCTGCCTATCTGTTTTACATCTAGTTTATTAATTCACTTCCATCTTACCCCTTTGATCATAAGTGGATAAGGCCCACCCACCTTGTGCAGCAAGTTTTTAGGGACCTAAACAAGGTTGAATCAGATTCATCTTCAAGCCCCATAGGTGGAGTGGTGTATTTTGTTTTGTTGTTTGTTTTTTTTCCAACTAAAGGAACAACCAAGGTTATTCTCTTCTTAGAAGAGGAGCTTTTTACCATTGCACTGGCTTTCTTTATTAATTGCTGCTGTTGTGTATTTCAGGATCTTCTTGATCGTGTGGAAGCTTTCCAACAGCATAGCCAGAAACTACTTTCTGAAGAAATACCCAGTGCAGCAGAACTACAGAAGCTCCTAGATGTCAGTTTTGAGTTTGATGTTGATCTTCCACAACTACCTGAACTGCGGATACGCCTGGAGCAGGCACACTGGCTAGAAGATGTACAACAGGCTTGCGCAGACCAAAGCTCCCTTACTCTTGACGATATGAGACGCCTCATAGATTCGGGTGTTGGACTGGCTCCTTATCCAGCAGTTGAGAAGGCAATGGCTAAGCTGCAAGAACTCCTTACTATATCTGAACACTGGGATGACAAAGCCAGAAATTTGATAAAGGCCAGGTAGAAGCTAAATCTTCTTAGTGTTGTGTCCTGCATGCTGTAACAGAAAAAACAAGCTAATCTCAGTCTTGACCTTGTTTATGTAGTCATCCTCATTTCTGAATGTATGAATAGCAAAGAAGTATTATTGTTCAGCTTGAGTCAGATAATGCACAGAATTGCATGCATTAGATTAGTGGGGGCATGTGGGCCACAAATCAACGCTATCTTCAAGAGGAGACTGGATAGGCACCTGGCTAAGGTTTTATGACCCCTGCCACTCCCAGTGCTTCTTCCTGCTCGTGGCAGGGGGTTGGACTAGATGATCTGTCTAGGTCCCTTCCGACTCATTGATTCTATGAAACCCTCCCCAAGTGTCACTTCAGTCCTTTGGTCCTGCTCAGTTTGCGTCTCTGCTTCTGCTCCCTGCCCAGTTTGCCATTGTTCTGCGTGTCGCTTCCTCCATCTGCTGTATGCCGCACACAGAGGCTGCCTGTATCACAGGTTGAGCATCTTCATAGTAGGTTATAAAATGGACAGATATTTCATGCGCATATGTTTGGTTTACATAGAGCATGAGGAAGAGTAGTAAGTTGAAACTTCATATCTGTTTCATAAGGATTATTACATCAATAATTTAGACCAGTATAAGCAAGGTATGAATTGAAACCAGTGTATTATTTGTACCAGGATCACTTGCCCATGTAAACACTTATACTACAATGTAAGAGTGTCTTTCATGGTTTAACCTTATCACTTGGGATGGCCTAGCCACTCATAAGAGAGTAAGTACATTCAGATTGGTAGATATAGTGGTATAACTATAGTTGTATTAGTAGAAGTGGTGAAACTTTCCTGTGTAGACAGGCCTGAAGATGCAGAGGTGATTTGTTCAGGTCAGTGTGGCCATTAAAGGAAAAATGTTCAGCTATTAAAAACTTACTGCTGGATGGACGCTTAAGAAGTCATAATTAAGGCTGTGATTTTTCACTGCAAAAATATGGGGGTTTAAAAAGCAAAATCAGTAGAAGCAGCTAAACAATAACCTTCTGAGTGCATTTGTTTCCAGTGAGTATTTTCGTATTGGAGTTGCAGCGGGCTATTACTTTCTTTTCTCCTGTATGCCAGCGTATCTAGTGAACTAGATCTCTTAGGCCTCCTTTAGACATTACATGTGTTTGCAGGATATATGGACTTGTCCAGAGAAGAAAAAATGACTGATCTTTCCCCAAAATTGCTGATTCAAAAAGCAACTATTTTGTTGTACTGGAACAAAAATCTGGCCATATCTCTACTTTCCACGGTGCTCTGCTCTTCCTCCCTCCTGCCACCCCCGGAGAGCTGAGGGAGGGAGAGCATTGGTCCCTTGATAGCCTGCTCAGGGCTGAGCTGTTTGGGACAAACAGAGTAAGCAGTTGGCTGCCTGACAGTTTTGTACTTAAATTTCCCTCCCACCATGCTTTGAATATCAGAACTAAAGCTGAACTAGATTGTCACATTCTGAATAGGATGTGTGGTTTTTTTCATAGACCGCGGCAGTCACTAAGCAGTCTTGTAGCTGCAGTAAAGGAGATAGAGGAGATTCCCGCTTATCTCCCAAATGGAATTGTGTTGAAGGATGTTGTGCAGAAGGCCAAAGATTGGCTACAAGAAGTGGAGGCCTTGCAGGTAGGTGAAATTAATCTGTCGTCTGTTCATTTGGGGATATCCCTCAATACTGGTGTATTACTATATATTTTTTTTTTTCACATTAAATGTACCTGCCTTATTGTCATGCCAAATTAAATATCTTGGATTTGTAATGGCTGTTGCCTTAAAATAGTTGTGCAATTAAATTATAGCGATTGCTCTGTCTCAAACAGTAGTGGACCTTATTTATATTACCTTGGTCTGGAGTTAACTCACTAAGGGAAGTATTGATGCATAAAAAATGCAACACATTTACCATTGTGCAAACCTCTACTCAAGGTGAAGCTCTCCAATTGCCAGTTAACAGTGTTAAAATATAGTGCAGTTATTATGTTTTTGTACCATTATCTAGCAACAAGAAAAGCATCAAATTATTAGACTTCCCTTAAAGATCATTGAAGGTTAGCTTTCTCCTAGTCTTTCAGTTGCAAACCTTTACATGCTTACATTGGGCTCCAGCCCATTCTCAGAATCAGAGGGTTGAAAAAGACCTTGGGTCATGTGGACCTTCTTTGTATGAAATCAGGAATTCTCTTTCTAAAGGATACTCAATGGGAAATGTCCACATGGATGAAGTAGGGCACTCCCATCTTTAAGCCCCATAGTCTAGGAGCTTGGGTATACCCAAGAAGTGGGAGACCCAGGTTCTAGATTCTCATCGACCTGAACCCACATTTCCTACTTCCAAGAAAAGCACCCTAACCACAAAACTGAACTTAAGCAGGGTGAGAGCATCTGCTTAAGCATCTGCTTTCTGCACAGTCAAGAATTATGGGACCAGAAGGAGTGGAAACCAAAAGAGGTACCGTGACTATGGCCCAGTGAGGAGGCCACTTCTCTGGAGGGAAGGAACCCTGGTTTGGAGATAATGGGTTCAAACCACCTCTGGTTGAGGAGGGCCCAGATATCTCCCACTTCCTGAGAAGTGCCATAACTATTGGACAGTTGGGCTAAAACATAGATAAGGCTGCCCTTCTCTCTCTGTGACTGGTTTTCCCTTAGGAGATGGATAAGATAGAAGAAAGATACCTTTTTGGGTAAATGAGGATTGTATCTCTCAGGTGAGCCAACTTTGTTTTGGGGCTAGCCACAGAAAAGATTTAAACATCTTAAAGGGGAATTATGGTCTGGCCCTCCATGTTCCAAGCTGCACGTGCTTTGCTGGTAAAAGCCTTATTGCTAAGACTGTCTTTGTCTTTTTATTTCAGTCGTAGTACAGCTGCTATCCTGTCTTTAGGGAATGGTATTTTCAGAGACTGGTGACTAGCTATTACAGTGTATTATTTTGTAGCGTGAAAGTTTTTGTTTATGACCCGGTCATGTTAATTGTATTTGATAAGTATGGATAGTGTCCAGGTGACAGGTTCAAAGTTCTAATGTTTGCTACCATTAAATAGACCAAATACCTTGTAATAATTATGAACAGCCATCCATGTGAGATGAAATGTCAGGGGAAATAGAAATCCATTTTGTTTAAGTTTTTGGAGTATTGCCTATTTTTCATGTTCTTTAACATTTTGCTATACCTGACATTTTCCCTTGAAGCTATACATCTGTTAGGATTTCTGTTAATTGCCTCCAAAGGATTTATAGATGCTCTGAAACAGTCAAACTCTCATTTTCTTATTGGACACTTGAAGAGAATATAAAACAGTGTGGCTGGATATAAGAAGATATTTTTGTCAATTGAACTACTTTTCTTTGAAGAAATTGCTGTCTAGCCAGGCTAGTCTCTTGTTGCACTTCCCATTCCTCTGTTGCATTGGAACAGCCTGCTCCTGCGCCCTTTAAACAGGCCTCATTTAAAGTTCAGCCAGCTCTCCTGGACTCCTTTTCTGTTCAGACTTGCTTCCCAGGAGATCATGGCCACCAGTTCTCCCATTTCGTTTAATCTGCTTTTCTGAAGTTCAGTGTCCTTATTCTTCTGCTTTCCTTCCTTCTTCCTCTCAGGATCTTGAGCTCTATCATTTCATGGTTAGTGTCATCCAGGTTACCTTCCACCTTCACATTCTCAACCAATTCCTCCCTTTTTGTGAGCAGTTGGTGTACTTAATGTTAGGGGCATTTTACAAGATCTAGTTGTCCAATAACTTGGATCAAAAATTGGAAAAAATAACTAACAATCTTCTAATGCTTTACCAGACAAAAGAAGTACTTTCACGATAGATTGTTTTACAAAACCTTTTTCCAGCTTAGCTCAAAGAGCTTTTTGTCTTTTGTCCTACTTGCAACAAGTAATTCTTACTGTTTTTTATATTGTTAGGGTGGAGGGCGTGTGCCAGTACTTGACACGCTTGTGGAGCTTTTGACAAGAGGTCGCTCTATCCCAGTACATCTGGACTACTTGCCAAGGCTGGAGTCCTTAGTGGCAGAGGTTCAAGTGTGGAAGGAATGCGCCAGCAATACGTTTCTGACGGAGAACTCCCCTTATTCTCTTCTAGAGGTAAGATATCTAAATCACACGTGTCCTCAGAGTTGATGTCCAGGCAGAAGCACATTGCAGCAGTGGGTGTTAATCCCATAGAAGAGTGGAGCCATCGCACCGTATCGAAGTCGAAGGTGGTTGCATAACATTCCATTTCATGCAGTTCTCTAGCTCCTTTTTATGTTCCAGCTTAACTGCTTGTTGGGCAAAGCTTTAGTTGTGTGTGTGTCTGTTCTAAATAGTATCTATGTGTATAGCTATGTCAAGCCGGGATTAATGTTGAAGATAGTTGTGCTTTTTTGTTTTCTTTTATCTATTAGGTGTTATGTCCCAGATGTGATATTGGAATATCTGGGTTTAAAAAAAAACAGAAGAAATTAAAGGAGCCAGTACCAAGTGGAAAGAAGAAGGGCACCAAACTGGAGAGTCTGAGTGACCTAGAAAGAGCTTTATCTGAGAGTAGGGATACTGCCTCTGCGGTACGTAACAAAACTTATCAATAGGCCTGTCGATATAAATTCAATTTAAGATTTATTCCCGGATTTGATGTATACATTTTTTATATATGACTATTTGTCTCTCTCACCACCTGCAGTTATCAAGCCTATTTTCTGCTGCCCAGTTTCTCATTGAATGAGTTATAGATTTCTGAGGGATCCTGTGCTGTTGCTATCAGCTCCAGAACTAAGTCTTGCCCCTTTCTTTGGAGCCTCAAAAGTTTGGTCTCCGAAGAGAAGCTGCCTTCTGTGTTTCTGACCAATTCGTTTCATTCTTTTCATTTGTTGTGCAATAGCAATCTTATTTCAGCTTCTAGTTCTTTTCTCTCTTCAGCTTGGCAACTGCCAGGCTCCCACCCACTACTACAGTTTCTTTATAGCACTTCTTCTGTCCACCCTCCCTTTCATCCCTAGCTGAGCACAAACTCAGACTGCAGAGCAGTTCTGCACTCTTCACTAAGTCCAAATGGAGCTATGTTTTTGAGGCTACCCTTCAGAAACTTGTGAAAAAGATCTCTGCATTGCCTTCCCCTAGCCAACTGGCTTCCCCTCTTCCAGAGCATGGAGCTCTAAATTAAAATGAGATAGTAGAGCTTTTGACACCTTGTTTTACTGTGGAAAATTTAAGCAGGAAGGATTCCCACTTGGGTCTGTTCACATATTTGGAGAAATTCTCCGGAGTTGCAGATATCTTTGAGGAGCTTTGTCTTAACTGCTGAAGGGGAATTAGTTTGTGGGGTGAAAATTTAGGAATTTCAGTGCAGTTAAAGGAACTAGTTCAAGACTTTTGTTTAATACAGAAAGTGGGGGAGGGGTCACTCTCTTCAGCTTTCACAACTTGGACTCCCTATTTTAAACAGCTGGTACCCAAAGCAGAAACACATGAGGTCTCCATTTCTCACGCATCCTTGAATATTAGCAGAGTAAATGAGAAATTGCATCCAAAACACGTCACCTTAGTAAACAAAGCCACAAGCTGGGAGCTTTTCTGAGAAGCAGCCATACAATCTAAGCTGGTGGTGCCTAACCTTTTGATCCTGCAAGCCAGATCCTGCATGAGGTCAGCATGGGGGCAGTCAGTCCAGTCTCCTGTGTTGGATCCAGTCATATGGGCCTCCCTGTAGGTCTGGAAATTTGGCAGCGGGGGAGCAGCAATTAACACAGGCACCATTCCTGCACTGCCAAATTTCCAGACTTGTGTGGAGACCTGCAGGCCGGATAACATGACTCTGTGGGCTGAATCTGGCCTACTGTTCTAGGCAGAGAAGAATCTGGTATTTTCTAAAGCAGATCACAGTAAGGGTATGATGGAACAGAAAGATGAAAAGAGAAAGCATAGTTTTGGAGACTGATTGTAGCATCCAAAAAACTTTCGCATTTTGTTCCAGGTTACCTTGACAGCTCAGGCACTGACAAAGAAATGTAGTTCAACAGGGATTCTGCTTGGGTGTTTACACAGGACTCAACCAGGAATATGTGTGTTTGTCAGGTCAGGTTTCATTCTGGCACAAAGAGAGACCTGAAGTCCAAGTTATACTAATTTCTTCGTGGTGGTTTGGATTCTTTTTACAGTCAAGAACCATAGCAAGACGGGTGGTAATTCCCAGCATTGGTATTTGCACTGCTATCTAGATCTCTGTGATTAAACACCTGCAAGCATCAAGACTTCTCAGAATAACTAGATTAGACAAATATGCAACAAATCTTATCTCCCCAACATCTTGCCTGTTTCTCTTATCCAGAGCAAAGTGGAAGAAGTCAAAGCCAGCTCTGTAACCTAATCATTCTGTATAATTTAAAACTTTCTGTACCATTAAGCTCTGTCTTTCTAAGAGACGCGTAGAAGGCATATCTTTATCAAGTTACTAATTCTAACAGTGCACTGTTTGTTAGAGCCCCAAGGTACCTTTGTCTGTTGTAAAAAATTGTTTGGCTCTCACTGCAGAGCAGCTGGAGTACAGCAGTGGATCTGGCTTTTCGTTTGTAGGTGGGTTAGGTGGGTGGGTCGGTTGATGTCATGATGCCCTTTGCAGCAAAGGCTTGGGCAGTTTACAGGAGAACAAAGAAATGTATAAAACAGGAGAACAGGGCAAGAGAACAATATAGTGTATACAAGCAAGTAGCATATCAAAATAAAATAAAAGCCCCCTACACAAGTTCTGTTCTAGCCTTGCTTACTAAAAACCTGCCCAAACAGGAAAGTCTTACAGCAGTTTTGGAAGATGCCCAGGCTCGGGCTCTGGTGGGCTTCAAAGGAGAGGGAATTGCAGAGTTAGGAGCGACTGCCAAGAGTGACCTTCCACACATTTGTGCCAAGTGAACTTTATGCTAAAGGTATTTGCAGGAGGTTGCTCTTGGCTGACCTTAAGAATTGTGATAAGGCATAAGGGAGAAGGCGGTTCCTTACATATGTAGGGTCAGACTGTTTCAAGCCTTCTAGGTCAAATCCAGCACTATGTACACAAAGAAAAGACTACTGGAAGCTGCTGTAAACCCTGGAGGACTGGAGTTGTGGGCTCCTGGTGACCCACTTCTGTCTGAGTGCAAGCTACTGCATTCTGCACCAGCTGCAGCTTCTGGATACTCACCCATATGTAAAGTGCATTGCACTAGTTCAGCCTCGAGGTTATGAAGGCATGGATAGTGGTAGCCAAACTGGAATCTTAAAAACAGGGTTGCAGCCTTCCTACCACATGGAGCTGGTGAAAGGTGCTCCTAGTCATGGCCACCATCTAAAGATCCAGGTGCAGTAGAGGATCCAGAAACACCTCAAGGCTGTGAACCTGAGTGACAACAGAGGTGATTTGTAGGTGTCCCAGTATTGCCCAGATCAAGCAATATGCCCACTGCCATCACCTCCTTTTTTGGTCTGGATTCGGCTTCAACTGGCTCACCCACATCCAATCCCCAACTGCAACTAGGCACTGGGAAAGCACTGAGACTGGAGGGCCCAGATCAGATGAGAGAGAGAGTGGGGTGTCATCAGTAAATAGAGGGCACTACACTCCAGTTCTCTGCATGATCTTTCCCAGTGGCCTCATACGCATTGAACAGCCGGTGTGACAAGCTGGAGCCTTTGGGGCAACTCGCAGGAGAAATCCCAAGGGAACAATGAGTGTTTACAGCCCATCATCATGACCTCCCTGCTAGGAAGGAGTGGAACCAGTTTAGATTAATCCTGTGAATCCGCTCCAGGTCATGTAAATGCTTTAACCAGGATACAGTACCAAACCACCAAATTCATAATGGATAGAACTGATATTTATAGTACTTGCCGAAAGGTCTGTAAAAATAGAGGATGTTTTCAGAGGGGCCCCACAGACTTCACTGCTTGAAAACTCTGCTGTAAATGCATGAATCCGAATATGCTCACACATTGCATATCCAAACAGTTTAGTCAAAAAAGAACATTAAATTGAGGCTTGCCCCTTGAGAAGCATCTGTCAACTACATCTGCTCTTTAGTGTCTGAACCTTTGGTTTCAAAGTTTAAATGGGCTTTTGAGGAAGTGAAGATAATATATTTTTATGTGTGTAAAATGGGAATTGGCCTGAGTAGGAAGGGATATGATTATTTTGCAGAGTGTGCAGCTTTACAGCTGTGAAGCTGAAGAGGCTACAGGTGGAACTGACACAGAGCATTATGCCAACCCTTAAAAGTTTGAAGTCATGAGGGGAGGGATGGGGTGTTTCAATAGACAGTATTATCACAAGGTTTAATATGCACGCCGATGCATCTTTTAAGAACGCTGATGTGCAGAATTCACTCAGAAGTCCAGTGAACAACCTTAATTTAGAGAGGATTCTGTTTGTGGTCAGCTGGGAATTAAATAATAATTATTTTTTTAACTCTCTTTTAGATGGCCACACTTGCTGAAGCCCGTCTGAAGGAGATGGAAGCACTTCGTTGTCTGAGAGCAACAAATGAAGGGAAAGTGCTAGCTACTGAAGAGGATGGAGAGATGAAAGTTTGCCTGTGCCAGAAAGAGCCAGTTGCCCCCATGATACAGTGTGAACTCTGTAGAGGGTTCTTTCACACCAGCTGTGTTTCAGCACCCAGCATTTTGCAGGGACCTCATGTGTGGCTCTGTCCTCACTGCCATAGATCAGAAAAGCCACCGTTAGAAAAAATCCTACCTTTGCTGGCCTCCCTGCAGCGTATCAGAGTGAGGCTTCCTGAAGGAGATGCTTTACGGTATATGATAGAGAGAACTGTGAACTGGCAGCATAGAGCGCAACAAATGCTATATTCAGGGAATCTAAAACACATACAAGACAAAGTTGGCTCAGGACTATTGTACAGCAGATGGCAAACCACAGCAGGCCAGCTGCCAGAGACAAACAAGGTAAGACTGAGCTACTTGCAGCTTCCCTGCTTGGAGGTGGAGTATGCACTTAAAGAGCAGTTTGCAAACCTTTTTGCATTTTGTGGGTTCTATTTGAGACATCTTGACCATAAACTCATCCAGCGTCTGCACACACATTCTAGTGGTGCAGGCTCACTCTTAAGTCTTAGTTTTTCCACAGCTTTGAGGAAATACTTTTGGCTCGTCATGTATTTACTGTGCATGTATTCTTTATATTCTCCAGCAGCAACTTGGAATGCTGCATTCCTTCCCTGCTACAACTCTGAGAATACTCTTATCTTTCTTATTGTTATATCTGGTGGGCTTCCCTTCTTCTGCTGTATTCTGCCTCCTGTTGGCACTGCTGTGTAGAACTGGAGGGGAACTGAAAGATGGTTTCACTTAGTATTTGTTTCTAGGGAGACCCATGATTCTGTTCTTGAGTCGGTCCTAAGTAAAGAATTTAAAGATTTCTTTAAGTAAAATCTTACCTGCAAGCAACTGGTAACAAAGTAGAAAAATCTTCCTTCCTGTTCTGTCTGTTTACATTTGCTCCTGGGAAGTATTGTTCTTGAAGTTCTCACTGTGGTGTGTTAACTGCCCATTGTCTTCATCCTTTATAATGAAACCTCCAAAAGTTCTCTGTTTAAAAGCACTGTATGAATCGACCTACATTGGGTGCTTTGGGTGGAATATATTGCCTTGTTAATAGATTTTATAACCCTATTTCCTGAGCTTGGAGAATGATGATCACTTTTACAAAGCAGAGTAAAAGCATTTAGCCAAGATTCACTTTTGTAGATGTAAGATTTGTTTTTTCAGAGGCCTTGAATGCACATTCATTTGTGTCATTCCAATATAGTGTATCCAGAGAGATTTAAGTACATTAATGGTAATGTATTTTTAGAGTTGAAGGCGAGAGAAACATTGCGATCCTTTTAGCTTGAATCAGACCCATCTTACAAAGCCCAGTGCAGAGGGGAATGTCAGAAATATGCTCTGACACGACAGTTATCATAGAAAATGCTTCTCTGTTTAAATTTCCTGTTTAAAAGTGATCTGCAGTGGAGGCAAACTGTGCTTACCCTTTTTTCTGGCTTGCTTTTTTGCGTTGCCTAGAGGGAGGGCCTGTTCCCACCCTCCCTCCCTCCCATAGTTAGGCTTTATAACTCACAGTAACCATGTTTAAAGGTCTCAAAGTATTTGCCTGGAGTCTAAAGAACATAGAAGTTTTAATAGAGTTTTAAAACAATCTGTCTGAAAAATAATCCTAAAGAAATTAAGATCAGGGTCCATACTCATTTCATAGTGTATATATATATTCATCTAGCTCAGGGCTGTCAAACCTGTGGCCTGCAGGCCCCTGCAGCCATCTCTTACCTCCCACTACCACATGGTAAGGAGTGGGGTGGGGGAAGGGCACATACCACTGCATATGGTTTGGGAGTCCACGTAGTGTGTGGTCCAAGGACTGCCAACATTGTGCAGACCTCAGCCACATCGAAGGTGGGCAGCCCTGATATAGCTATATGCACTTCAAGATCTCCTAGCTATCAGCTCATTGCCTCACCAAGTAAATCATCTGTTTAAAATAGAGGAAATTAACATTAAAAGCTATCATAATCCAACTTTTCTAGTTAAAAATATTATATAAAAGTCAGTCACTTACTGCCATTGACCATCACTTGGCTCCGGTGTATGTGTCTGCTATGGTTTATTATTGATCATTATAAAACGGGAGAAGTTGTTAGGTCATTGTAGTGGTGCTATTGTTTGGTCTCTGGAACTGTAATTTACAGCTTTTTACTTCATCACAATGTTGCTTTCACTGGTTTTCCAGGTTTAAGCTGAAAAATTAAAATGAATTTGCTAGAATGAATGAGTTGCCATACGGAAAGCTTCTAAAATACTTGTTGAAATAGAAACACATTTGTTTTGTTGCATTGTGATTTATAGTTTAAATATTTGGTAGGAATGAGTGTGTGTTTATGTTTTCCTTCCATTAGGTATCTCAGACAATTGGTGCTATGTCTTTCTCTCTGCCTCATGACTGGGATAGCAGAACCATATATTTACATTCTCCTTTTTCTACAGGACAAAACTGCATCCCCCTTCATGGTTTGTATGCTTTACTTTAAATTTACTATACATGCCTAGAAAAAAAAATGCTGTGTAAAACTTGGGGCTACGCCTTGTTCTCCATCCCTTGATTTTTGAGTCCTGTAGCTTTTAGGTTCCCTGCCATTAAGCTTCTCAGCAGATTATCTAGAATGGATTAGATCAATATAGGATAGGAATAAGTGAAATCTTTCCAAAGTCATCCTTGCTTTCCTTCCCCCTGTCTTTACTGCAGACATCTACTTCTGTGTGAGATACCAAGATCCAGTTTTGGTTTTAGGTTTTATTTCTTGATATAGTTGAGTTCCATTTCAATGTACTAACCAATTATAGGCTTGTTTCTTGACTTCAGCGTAGAACAATCTTTTGACAATGTTGTAGTATAAAATTAAATAAAGAAGCTCTCTGCTGCTGAGTCTATCACAAGTCCAGTACACTTTGTTTTTTAAGCTCAATGCAAAAGACTATTAACCCTTAACAGTATCTGAATAATGCACAATTTGGCTTTTAACCTTTCATTTATACTAGAAATTTACCAATATGAAATGACTGATATTTATTTTTTGTCTTCCTTCTCCCATCCCCATCTTAGTCCTTCACTGTAGTCTTATCCAGGGTTTACAGATATTATCTTTTTCAAAATGATAACCTGGAAGAATTTGGTTGGGGCATTTAAAGATGATCCTACTGTGCTACACTGCTGCCCATTAATTATACTATAGGCTTTCACCTTTCCTTTAGCTATATTTTCATAACCAGAATAGTGAAGACTCTGAGCTGACTTAAAGTTCAATCTAAAAAAATCCTCCCCAAGTAATTCTTTGTATTGACTTATTTACTACAGTGAAATAATTTTCTAAAGCACTAATTGTCACAAATGCTAATATCGGAGAATTAAAATCTTTGTTTTATCATTATAGTCATTAGTGCAGAACTGGATGAGTTGATGATGGAAGCCCAGCTGCTACAGGTTTCCTTACCTGAAATACAGGAGCTGTACCAGATCCTATTCACAAAACAGAGCCCTGTTCTGCAAGCAGAACAGAAGTCACCAGTAGGACCATTGAATGAAAAGGCAGGTATTTGACAACAGAGATGGGACTGGGATGCTTTCAAAGCAGAGAGATTCTGACTGGAATCATAAGCTTTACAATAATGATAGGTATGAAGCTTCTGTGGGCCCTGGCAGATGTGACATTTATTGCATGATAAATTGTAACATATCACATGTTCAGTCAATCTATTACACCAATAAAATGGCAAACCCAGCCGCAAGGATGTTCACCATATAATGTGGAGTGCCTTTGTGGCTGTTTTGTATTGTGCCTTAATTTCAACGCCTGGCAAGTTTGGCACCGGGCTTTATGGTGGCTTTTGGTGCTGTCACACAGAGAGCTGACCAGCTAGTTGGCTTCTCATGCACCAGCAAGCTGAAAGCTGGTGTGGCAAGATGCATAACTGTTGGGATTTGGGATAGAATTAATCAGATACCAGTCACATAACTAAAGTAATATCTACCAGGGGCCTATGAAAATCATCTTGTTTTCTGAAAAGTTTGACAAGTTGTTGAACTGGTACAGCTTGCTGGAGAATTCTCTCTGGATACGTTTTTGTGATTTTATTTCTACATCCTGAAACTGCATTTCATGGTCATTCATATGACTTAAATATGGCCATTGTGTTTTGAATGGGAAGCAGTTACTAGCAAGTCTAGTGGAAGCTTTTCCTAGAAAACTGGACCTATATTACTTTGGAGGATGTAGGGAAAGAATCTCTGTCTTTCATGAACTTTTGTCATTTAACATTTGCCCTGAATCACTGTGAAACTTGTAAGAATAGCTCATTGTGAAAAAAATAGCTCACAGAGGGCTTGTCTTTTCAGTGTTGAAAGGAATGGACGATATACTGAAAAGGAGCAGGGAGCCTGCAAAATAAATTAGTGTTTGAATTCAGTACTTACAGTTTTGCTTCAATATCTTTTCTAATAGAATGAGTACTGCCGGGGCAGGAGAGATGGAGTTGGTTATGTGGAGAGAAAGTTAAAGAGGCGCTTTGAAAGAGAGGGTTTCTGCGATGGAAAGAGAGCAAGGATAAAAAAAATGAAAACCCCCAAAAAGAAGAAACTGAAACTGAATTACTCGAAGGATCTCAGTAACAACAAATTGGAGAGGGAGAGGGAGAGAGAGAGAGAGCGGCTCATTGAGGTGCAGCGCTCCAGTGAAAGCCACTTGCTTCCCTCAGATACATCATTCTCAGAACAGGAAGACTCTGAGGATGAAGATGCGATCTGCCCTGCTATGAACTGTCTGCAGCCTGAAGGAGATGAGGTCAGTGAAGGGAAAGCTTGCTGTGGGCACTAAATGCAAGGAACCAGGGATGTTGCAACTGAACACTAATTGTTTTATTAGAAACATATTTTCTACAAAGAGAGACCCTGGACAAGGATTCACCTGAAGTGGTTTCAAAAGGGGGAGCTGCTGCCTGGGGATATGCACCAGCTTTTATGCTCTAACTCGGGGGCAGGCAATTATTTTGGGTGGAGGGCTGCTTACTGAGTTTTGGCAAGCTGTCAAGGGCCGCATGGGTAGCCCTGCCCCTTGACAGGTGCCCTGCCCCCTGGTCACCATCTTGTGACCAGAAGTCCCACCCCATAACCGCTGACTTGCTGCCAGAAGTCCCTCCCCTTGCCCTGAGAAGTACTCCTTTTAGCAAGGAGTTTTGCCATCTGAGAACCAGAAGATACCCTATTATATTTTAAGAAGTGATCATCTACAATGTTCATTAATGTTCACATCTCTCAACTTTCAAGATACCTATAGTTCCTCCTCACACTCAGACTTTCCCATAGGAAATACCTCAAACCTATATTTGGTCAGAGCCGTTATCAGTATGGTCACTGGCGATGCATTGTAGGGGGTGCACGTGTGTCCCCTGAGTTTGGCTGTGCACCCCCTGGAAGCACCACCTACAAAATTGGAAGTGCACTTCCAGTTGCACTGCAGGCTCAGCAATTGGCTGCTGAAGGGACCCTCCCTGCCCCAGTCAGTGATCTAGTGC
>NW_017728934.1:3263578-3275955 GCF_001723895.1 Crocodylus porosus
AGGCTCTGGAGGCACCAGTCATCTATGAGTGTGGTGTCCTCCTAACTGGCCTTTCAGTGGCTAAAAGGGTCTTCCCCAAGATTTTTTTTGTGGGTGGTTACATGCTTCAGAAGGCAAGTAGTCTTCATTGATCCTGAAGTATGAGTATAGGGAGACTTCATAGATCTTACCAGAGCAGCTGGAGACCCGTTTATACCCTTGCATGGACACAATAAAGTAAACAGAAAGTTGAAGGTCTCATACAGACCCTTCTCCATGCAAGACGGGGCAAGAACAGGTGTGTTCCCCACGGGACTGAAGAAAAACATGGGGATGCAGGTGCCATCTGTGAACTTCCCATGGGCTTGGGAAGCAACTTGGGGTGACAGGTAAGGACCCCTTACTCCCAGATGCCTGTACAGAAGGCTCAGCTGAGCACCAGGGACTCGAGACAATGGAAACTAAAACAATGATATGGTGAAGGCAGCCATCTGACTAGATTTGTCCTAACCCTTCTTCAAGGAGACAGGGTCAAGATAGAAAAGATGCTCTCCCCAGAAGGATGGATGCAGAGGTAGCAGGGAGAGGAATTTTATTTATAGGGATGAGGGCAGGCAACAAACAGGTGACAAGTTCATTTTTTAGGGATGTCTACATACAGCAAGTTTGAACTGTGTGTCCATCTGACCTTGATGCATGTGTTAGCTCCCCACTGTATGTGTAAATTGTACCGGAAGCTGGGAATTCAAAAATGCAAAAGAACAACCCCCTTCCACATGATGTCCAACTCTGTGCAAGGGGAGGAATCCAAACACTGCTGGTCACTGCTGTTTTAGTTACACCAATGAAATGGACTCCATAGCCATGTCCATAGCTGTGCCCCTTACAATTGCCAAATGAGTCCTAGATACATGACAATGGCTGCTGGTTCTGGTTGGTAAGAACTTGGAAATAAAGCAAACAGTTTTCATGATTAGTTATCTGCTGCCCCTATCTGAACACTCATCTGTCTGTTCTTCATAATTAGGTGGACTGGGTCCAGTGTGATGGCAGCTGCAACCAATGGTTCCATCAGGTGTGTGTGGGTGTCTCTCCAGAGATGGCAGAGAAGGAAGACTACATCTGTGTCAGCTGTGCTGGGAAGGACTCTCAACATCGAAAGTAAAACTCCCCATAAATCATTCAAGACTCTATTTTAAAGAAGGTTATGAGAATTTCTCCATAAAGCCACAGGGGCTGGTTTAATAGCCAGGCTGCAAATGGTGCTACTTCTATCCTCATGGGATCATTTTCCAGAACTCAATTTTTGACACCTTTTTGTATTTTTCTCCCTTGAGCTGTTTGTGATTGTTGAGGTTTGAAATGCTGACTGTTTAGCAGGGGTTTCCGCCAATTTGGAAGGCATTTGAAACATGCACCTTTTTATTGTACAGCATTAAATTACCTCTCTCTGGGATTTACCGGCATATTTAAATCAACTCTGTTTGGGTGCAAAAAACTGCACTATGAATTTTTCCAATAAATCCTCTTTTGAGGAAATCCCTGTTTACCCTGTTAACTTGTTGGAGACTTTAGGTTTTTTTCACTTTGATTTTTTTTGTAGACTAGGTTTATTTATCTGAGCAATAACTTCTATGTCTGGCTTCAGTGACTGGAATGACAATTCTGAACAGCGTGTTGGTGCTTTTAGCATTGGTTAATGTACAGAACGCAAACGGTTAGGTCCTAGTATCACTGATGGATTAGTGATTTAGAAGACAGAAATGGCTCTGTAAAGTAATTGCCACAGCTGTATTTTGGCTTTCTTCTCTTTTGGGTAGCTTGTATCAAATGTTGCAGTTTATATTGTGGAATAAACCCCTGGTTATATTATAAAACTAAATGTTGGTGTTTTCAGAGAGCTTAAAATGCAGCTTCACTTTCAGTTTGGATTGGTCTTTGCATTGGTTGGGTTTCACTTGGTCAGAAAAAAAATCCATCTGATTAAAAAAGAAATAAAAAGCCACGCCATTTTCTTACCTTCTCTACACCTCCAGTCTAGGAAGAAGGAAGTGAAATCAAAATATTGTTTGCATCAAATACATTTAAAAAAATATTTTTTTCCAAAGCAAAAAGAGTCTCGTAATAGATGAGCTCAGGAATAAGCTGTTCTGGGGGTTCTTTAGCAACAGAGTCTGGAGGAATTGCTGCTGTTGCTGCTCTGTGAATGCAAGCAAGGCATGACTCATTAGGTGGGGAAGCAGGAAAAAAAAAGGTGATATAGCTCCGATCTCATCCATCTGGCTTTGAAGAGAATGGCTTTGCTTAAAGCACAGATTGATTGCCAGCTGGGCAACAGAGCACTGGCTGCCTGTATCTCTTTGTCTCCAGCTGCTTCCACTGATCTTCAGGCTTTAATGGCAAATAAATAGCCTGGATGTCAATGTAAATAGTTGGGGAAACAAAGAACTAATCCAGCTGCCTCTGTTAGGGACCACTGTTATGGACTGCGTATAGGGGCCACAAACATCAGTGTTACAAAGGTGCCGGCCATCAACCTGATAAAAAATACTTTGAGGAGAAGGGAACAAGATAGCCAAGCATCCATGGGAGCAATGTAGAAGAGACTGAAGCAGCTTATCAGTGTATCCAAGGAAAAGGGGACTCAAGCAGCAAGTAAAAACTAAGCAGGGAAGAGCATGTGGGAGAGAAGGGCAAAACAGCAGCAGATCACATGCTGGAGGAAGAATTGAGAGAATCCAAATAGAAAATGTAATTAACTTTTAATTACAATCACCATGCCTGGGATTGTACCTTTAGAAATAATAGAAAAATGGTACTGCAAATGCCTCGGGTCATAATTTAGCTCCCTGCTCAAGGGAAAATTATTCCCTTGTATACCAACCCAGACAAATATATTAAAAAAATTAAGTGTAGATGTCACCACCTCTCTAGCTAATCTGGTCCTGTACTTCACCATTTTCATAACTGGAATGCTCTTACTAATGTTCAACTTAAACATCCCATATTGGAATTTGAACCCATTACACATGTCTGGTCTCCCGTGGACACAGGGAACAATTGATAGGCATCCCCTTTGTAACAGCCCTTTTTGTATTTGGAGACTCCCCTTAGTCTTCTCTTCTCCAGACATCTTAATCACGGTTCTTCCAATCTGTCATCATATGTTTCAAGTCCTGTGATCGTTTTTTGTTCCTCTCATTTAGAGTCTCCAATTTGTCCATGAGACAAATCCTTTGCATTCCTTTGCGAAGAGAGGCTAGTGCAGGGTGTGGCAGATTGGAAAATGCCACAATGCTCTGTGGCTTCACTGGATGGTTATTTGGCAGATGTTAACTTAAAGCATTACCACTAACCTCTAAAGTCCTAGAAGGGCCTGGGACCTTTCTAACCTTCCTCCATAGGTTATACTGACACCACTGTGATGGGTGGAAGTGCTGGTATTCCTGTTATGCTTGAGCAAGAGCATCCTCTCACAAGATAATCTTCATTGGTGTCCTCAGCTCTGGATTCCTTCCTTGGTCTGAATTACTCAATTGTGTTGACTTCCTGGGCACACAGTAAAGACTTTCTTTTTGAGCAGGGGAGGATTGCTAGTGTTTAGGGATGGACTGTGTGGAACATGGAGGCTGATAGGGTTTAGATTTGTAATGTTTCCTGGCTGGTGTTTTAGTATACTTAGTCTTGTATTGGATTTTTAACTACTGTTGAAAGCACTTAGAGCCCAGGTTATACAATTGTCTAAATGCAAATAAAAAGACAACATGACACCACAACATCAGCGGTAAAAACAATTAAAAGTATATAAATACATTCTGCAAAGATGTTGTGTGGTATCAAATGGAAGAGAAGTTATCTACTGGATTCTCAGTGATGATGTACCCTGGGGCTGTCCAATTCACAGGCTGTGTGCAACCCATGAGGGGTTAAATTGTGGCCTGGGTACTGTTCCCCCCACTCCAGTTGCTGCTACTGCCAGGATCTGGGCTCCCCACTCCCTCCTCTAGCTTCTGTTTCCTGCCTCTGCCCCTGCCCCTGGGGTGGGACAAGGCAGCTTGCAGAACCAGGGAGCCTGCAGCTTGGCATCCGTGCGGCACAGTTTGTTGGGGTGGGGAGGAGAATACTGGTGGCATGGTTTGGCAGGGACCATCGTGACCCGCAGCCATTATGGAGCTGGACAGCTCTGAATGTAGTCCATGTTGTGAGAGAGGTTTGGAAGTCCCTGTCCCTGCAGCAAAGCTATCTGATACAGATCACTCCATGCATTTTAGAAATAGCTTTCTTTAAGGGAAATGGGGACAAAATGGGGAACAAAGTTGTAAACACACACTTGGCCAGGGTTTTTGATATCCCTGTGGATATTACTGAAAATGTTAGACTTTTTCTCCCAGGCTCTCATTTTCTCAGTGCTTGTTTTCTCCTTATACTTGCTGGGGTATGCAATACAGTTGGTTCAGTAAACGATAACACACACATCTCTTGGACATTTTTTGGCCCATCACAATTACAGCAACACTCCAAACCTACCATACTATGTTTTCATCTTGTTATCCTGACCACCTATTTACCACAGGTCTTAGGTTTTACTCAGTAGCCTTAAACTTAACTCTAACTTAATTGGAGCACAACTTTCAAAAAGACCCCTGTACAATCTGAGTGATCATCTTAATAGTAAACATTTATATTTTTATTTTCAGTTGGAATTTGTCTGACTTCAAGTTACAGCCACTAAAACTTTTTGTATACTTGCCTGCTACGTTGTGAGGCTCTTCATTTTTGTAAGCCTTCTTCACATATTGGTACTTAGACCATGATAAGGGCATTTTGTTAACTTTCTGTTTAGCTAAATAGGTTAAGCTGTTTTAATCTCTTGGAATAAGACAGGTGAGTGTGCCTTGGCATGCATCCCTCTGAGAGGGAATGCTGGCCAGTGTAGCTTAAATGGCGCAGTCCTCTCATGCAGTCTTCCTACTCTTCCTCTCTCCACTTGTGAACATTTAAGGACACATCTGTACTCTGTCACATACTTTGAATTGCAGCAATCCAGATGGATGTGAACAAATTTGCATCCTGATTCTTTTACTTAGTAAATATAGTGTCTTATAGAAGTCTGATTTGTAGTTAGTAGGTTAGGCTAACTTAGTGGTTTAAAGGATGTTCTTTGTAGTCTAACTTAGGTCTGCATCTGGTTTATTTAGGGATTTGGAATTGGAGAAACCTGCTTTTTAAAATGATACCCATCTTGTCTGGTAGTTCTTTTGGTATTGGTGCTCTTTTTATGGGTCTGGATTCCCTGGATGTGGGCTGCTCTGCCTGAATGAAAATTATCCTGTAGGCCTACAAGGAACACCAAAATAGGTCATATACCTCATTGCTTCAGGAAAGTGTGGCTGCAAAGCCTTTCTGATCCAACATTCACTAAAGGATCTAAATGTAGTTTAAAAAAAAAAGGTGGCTCAAGCTTCATGTGGGTCTAAGATGATGGTAATACAGAAAGCGTGGGTCTCAGTTTTAGGATCTGGTTCAAAAGTGCCTATGCTTTTGTTTTGCAAGGCCTTGGCTCAGACTTTCAAGTGCTGACATATTTCATCAGTTTTAACCTCCAAGACGAGAGCCAAACCAGTGGACTGTCACTAAACTTATCTGACTGGTTCTCAAGAAGAGTATCACAGACTGCAAAAGTCTTTCATTGTTAATATGTTGAGACAGTTGGAAATCCTGGGGGTCCACTGAAATGGAGCAGAGTCTCATGGATCTTAAACAAAAAGATGAAAAACCAAAAACAGTACTTTCTCTGTCCCAAGCATCGCACTGCATCTGAAGAAAGTTTGAGAATCATCACTAGCCCTTTCACTAGTACACTCATCTTCCATTGTCTAGGTGGCTGACTATGTGAGCCATGTTCAGATAATTTCCCAGTATGTTGAAGACTTCATCAGGAGGGCAAAAGAAAGTGGACATTGTCAGCTTCTCACATTTTTCCACTGGACACATGAAGGCAATGTGCAGATTTTTCTCACTGTTCCTTCCACACTGTCTGACCACGCGGGTCAAAACCTGACACTGAGCAGGAAAATATTTTCATATGCAAATGTGGCAAGATACCAAACAGTGATAGCATATCAATATAACTTAAAAGACAAGATCTCTTTGATCCTTAGGATGTGCTTTTCTAAATATAGAGTGGCTAATACTTTGGTGATTGATGGCAGGATGATAGTAAAATGCACATTCTGTTTCATATTCAGTAGTAAAGCTGATTGCATATGCCACTTCAAACATGTTATGCCTCTGAGGCCTTTTATTGTTCCATTTGAAACTAAATCTGAAGTAAATAATCTGTCCTTTCAGGGGCCTGTACTGTACAGTAACAAGCGTGAAATATTAGAAGTGAAACCTTATGGAAACCATTGGATCTCTGTCTCTTTAAACAAGCCAATATTTTTCTAAGTATCATAGACAGGTACCCTCTTACTAGGGACAGATGCTCACGAACAGCAGCAGGAACCCTCCTCTTTGCCAGCTCGGAAGCGGATGTGTGCCTTGCTATATTGAAGATCTCTGAATAGTCTCCGCTACTGTCTCCCAAATATCAAGTCTTTAATTTTGGCATTAACACGGAGAGTTTCAAACCAAGAGGCAGTGACCTTACCTTCTCAAACTTTTGGAAACGTTATATTTCCCATGTGAACTCCTGGAATCCTATCAAGGTGAACAAGTGGAGTTCAGATTTTGGAAAAAGGGCTCTGCCATCCCACTTAAAGCCTCTCTTCCTAATCCCAGACTACCGTCCCTAGTCAGGAACCCCTCTTATTAGACCAGGGGTGTCAAACTTGTGTCATCCTGCTGGCTAGATGAGGGTTGTTGGGTCTGTGGGGGTATTGGAACCACACATTGGAGCCAGTGCACGGGACCTGTCCAGCAGCATGTGTCTCTGCGGTGTGCAGAGCAAGCCCTGGAGTAAGGCCAGTGTGTGCTGCATGTGGGGCTGGACTGACTTCCTGCAGCTCAGGGCATGTGCTGTGTCCAGCAGCCTGATCCAGGCCAGCCCTAAAGCCAGAGCTTAGGCCTGATCTGGTGTGGGTGCTGTGTGCAGCACAACCCCCAAAATGGCCCTCAGTGCTGCATGCATTGCTCTGCGTGCCATAGTCTTCAATGCATGGGCTGGACTGTAGGCCTCCACGGGCTGAATATGGCCCATAGGCCATATGTTTGACACCCCCGGTATACTTTTCTGATATTGGAAATTTAGTCTGGTATAATGAGAACAGAAAGGAAGATTCCCTGGGAGTTCAGGAAAATGCAGTTAAACATACTGGAAAATTGAAGTGAGATCTGAGTTTGTCTCCTGCCAGACTATTGAATAACAACAGCAGATCGTTTTCTGCTTATAGATGATAGGTTTGTCTTTGCACAAAACCTTTTAAATTTATGGAAGTACTGATTAATTTGTATCTACCATTAAAACATTAAGTCAGCCATGGAATCTTAATTCACTACACTTTTAACCAGTTTATGATTTTTCCAATTAAACTAAGGAACGATATGGTTCAAATACATTGTTTTAAGTGCTTTTAATTTGTAGCAGTTTAATAGTGTACATATTTATATCCGCCTCTTTGCCGTGAAGCAGTTTTTTGAGTTATCCCTGTTTCATCCAGAAAATAGATGGACGTAGAAGCTCTAACTGGAATTTTCCAGTATGTTTAATTGCATTTTCCTGAATTCCCAGGCCCTTTTGTACCAAACTAAATTTCTAATATCAGGACAGTCTCATGAAAGAGGCTTCTGAAGATTTGGGATGATTTCTAGCACCATAGCACAGCGCATCAGCTGTCTGCTGAATTTTTAAAACACTTTAATATATTGTAAATGAAACAGCTGTCCATGCCCTAAAATAGCCATGTCAGCCTGGTGAATAAGGCTGGGCATGTCTATAGGTGCCCCTGACTGTGCAGTTGTTACCTGCTTTAGCAAGTACTAAATGACTCCGCAGTAACAACCACACAGGTTGTTTCTGATCCTACTGCACGGTAGCATTGGCATCACAGTTTGTGCCTGCTGATGCTGCATTGCCATAGTTCACCACTACAGCAACCTAGTGTCCCATGCACTGATGGTAAGCCCACAATTCTGTAGCTTTCATAATGGTGAAAATAATTATTTGTCCTAGGCCTAGATACTTTCCCAAGATGGTATCTGAATTCTATACTAAGAATTAATTTTTCAGTTTTCTGTCCTAGATGCTAATAAAGAATCTAAATCACATTCAACGATGTATAAAAGGAGGAGGTAGAACAGCATCTATTTCCCCTTTCTCCCAAGCTTCTAACATTCCTCCGAGACAGTGGAAGGAACTGATAAAGCCAGAGCGCTGTGGCATCATTTATAGCCTCATGCTCAAAATGTTCAGGAGCACCACAGACTAGTAGGAGGGTGTGTGGCAGCACTGCTGTGAGGATGGGTTCTACTGAAGCTGGACTCGCTAGTGCATCCTGTGAGTATGTCAAAAGCTTCTACTTATAAGCAAGTAACCTCCATTTTTTTCGGCGTTCAAATAATTTTTCAGCATCTTGCTTATCAGTCACACTCATGCTGGACACGCTATTCCAGCATAACCAGCTGAGAGAGAAAACTTGCTCTTTAAATCCATGGGGGTTCAGAACTTGAGATGGGAAACAAGTATACATATCTTTGTCTTGCCTTGCTGTGACAGCTTCTTTAAAAAGACCTTGTTTGCTAGAAATGGGCAAACTATAAGTCAAACAAAGGGTTTAGGGATTGCACCTCTGGCTTCTGAAACTTTTTGAGAAGTAGGTGGCAATTGAAAGATGTACACGATTCTTCTAAGTTCTCTGTTCATTAAACAGCACATATAAATACCCAATTTGCTTGGTCAGTTCTACTCAGCAGCTAGAGAAAGTGTTGAATATTCTTTCTGCCCTTATGTTGACAAAAATCTTTACCTTCATAACAGTATTTGACATTTTCAGAGTTCCAAGTCCTGGGAACCCAACTCAAAGAAGGATTGTACGTGGTACAGTAGTTGGCAGCAGTTCTGCAGCGCAGCAGTGCAGGCAGGCTTCTGATTTAAAAAAAAAAAAAAAAAAAGAAACCTCTTTGAGAGTTTATCCTTGAATCTAAGCTGGTCTCTTCCTGCACTAGGGTATTCTTCAGAGCTAGCTAGTTCCCTACACATCCACACTTTTCTTGTAAGATCGGAAAAGAGCACACCTGTGAACCCCCCACACATGTCTATCTCATGTGGCCTCTGATTTAAAAAAAAAAAAAAAAAAAAGAAACCTCTTTGAGAGTTTATCCTTGAATCTAAGCTGGTCTCTTCCTGCACTAGGGTATTCTTCAGAGCTAGCTAGTTCCCTACACATCCACACTTTTCTTGTAAGAATTCTGGGATTTCTTGATTGGGTGTTCAGTCTTTGAGCTAAGCCCCAGCTATTTCCCTGGAGGCTCCAAGAATTAGTTTAACCCCTAAACAGTTTGCCTTTGACACCATGTGGCTGTCTAACACAGTGCCAGAAAGCTTATTCCTCAGATTGTTCAGTGGAGGTAAGAAGTACTGAAAGTTGAAAGCCGTTTACAAACATAAGGTGAGGTTGAAGTTGAAGATAGATTGCACACTGGATACGCTTAAAACAGCTGGAGTCTCCAAGACTCGGGATCAGATCACAGATTGGTGTAGTGAACTGCCGGATTCCAGAATGGAAGGGAAAGGTTTGCAGTGGTGATCACTGGCTGTGTTTTCTTTGGTTCATTCTGATCAGAAGGGAACCTGTTGAGGTTGGTTTACTGGAGATCTTAGTTTGATGACTGAAAGGCTTGAGGGGACATGCTTTGCTATCGTAACTGTCACCTAGATTTGCCATCACACCGTTGGGTCATCATTTCCTTGACTGCCTAAAAGAGTAGACCAGAGAGAAGCAAATGGCATCACTACTTCTACTGGGTTTTTTGATGTAGAATTTCCTCCTTTACTGTAGGTTTCTGTTCTTCTCCCACTGGATAGGCACCTGGCTGGGGTCTTATGACCCCTCCTACCCCCAGTGCTCATCCTTGCCCATGGCAGGGGGTCAGACTTGATGATCTGTCTAGGTCCCTTCCAACTCATTGATTCTATGATTCTATATCTCATGTTATTTCTGTTGCCTTCTGTCTAACAGGAGCCTGGCTCAGTCAGACATTTTATTCCAAAACAGTGCTCAGATCAAATAGGCAAGCACAGTGATGAAAACCCTTCAATATTTAGAAGTAGTTTAAAAAGGGATAAAAGCCCCTCTGCCCCTCAGTGAGGTCTGTCTCAAATGAGCGCCACCAAGTCGGCATCAGAAAAACAACTAGACACTGAAGTGGTTGTCTAGACCATTAAGCTCTGCAGCAGAGGAAGTGGGTGAGCCGACCGCAGCACTTGGGTGAAAACCTGCTGTAGGTGGGGGATTGCCATTTAAACTCTCAAGTAGTTTGTGACCTCAGTCCTGTATGGGAACTTTTGACTGCCTCAGAGTCAAAGCTCTAACATGCATTAATACTTTTCATCCTAACATGAAAATATTGTGGCAAGTGATCAAACCACAGGTGTAGAGTAGGCGACGAGACTAGAGAAAGTGCGGTCGGTCACTAATCGTAATGGGCTCCAGGATGCAGAAAAAACTCTAAAATTCAAGAATGGATTTTACTCATAGTCTTCAAGAATGAACAATTAAATGGTAGCAGTGGCAATAGTGAAAAGAAATTAGTTCTGTGGAGCTGAACTAGAGTATATACAACTCTGCAGTAGCTATGTGCAGTATTTTCAGTATCAAAACAAGGAAGCTTGGAAGAGATGGGGGAAAGCATACATAGCTTGTTGAGGGAGAAGTGCCTCGAAGTTCTGCATAAATCTTCCTCTGTACCAAATTAAGAAAAGTATGAGTCAATCGATAGTCCCTGTCTGCAAAAGGACTCTGGTTCTATGGGCTGAGACCTTTCCCTGGCATATGAAGGGCCAAGAGGGGTTTGAAATTCAGCAGATGACAGATTATTTGAAAAACAATCCTTTTAAAACAGCGTTATCTAGTGTGCAAGAATCAAATGTCATCTGAAAGGAAAAACTGTCTTGCAAAATAAAACCGTCCAGTCATTTTCATAGAACCATGGAAATGATTTCATGAAAAAACACTTTCATAGATAATGTTCCTTCAACTCATTTCCAGAGAGTGTTGTAGACTGTGGGAGGAAGAGATTTGGTTTAACCAGAAATGCTTTGCTTAGGTCAAAGGAAAGGTGTGGGTATGTCATTTACCAAAAACGACACTTTTCATCTTTAAAATACACTTCTTTATATTTTGAATTTAATTCTTTTTATAGAAGGCCATCAAAGCTGTGCCATTAGTGGTGGACTCTGTTGCTTTCCTGGACAGTGTTTTATTGAAATATTCAAGTGCTTTAAGCAAAGGGAAATTGCACTTAGTGAGTGCAGTTGACCAGCGATTCCTTAGAGGTGTATATCAAGAATAGGCAGAGACAAAGTTACATAAATTTCCACCCGAGTTTCTGGTATTTGGAGAGAATTTGCTAAATGATTGTACTCCTTAGCCATGCCTTTGTTGTTTATATCCTGGACAAATTTTCCTTTAAAGATGAGGGTAAAATGTGCAGACATTGATATTATTTCACAGTTAGATCAGACTCCCTTGTAAGCAAGATTCTGTGGTTGCAATGGGAATCAAGGCTAGCACACTGGAAATTATTTTGTTTGTTTTTCCAGGAAATGGAACAGGTTGCACTTACTTCAATTGGTCTGTTCTTCCAAAAGAAAATAAAGACAATTAAAGAGAGGTCTCTTCTAGGAGGTAGATAAATAAGTAAGTTTTTAGGAGTCATCTAATAAATGAAGACCCTCACAGAAAAAAAAAAATTAGACCTACAACAGGACATAAAATAGTTTTTATTAATCTATTCAACTGTTGGTTCAAAACATAGCTTTAGGTGGTGTTGGGAGGAAATTGGATACATCACATACGGATCTCACTGAAAAATATTCGGGTATAAAAAGCAGATGTTTTAGAACTTAAATATGATAATATGTATTCTAAAGATGGAAAACTATTTTGACCAATATTCTCCCAGTTCAAAAAATGGGACACCATAATGAACTAAGTGCTGACAATCATAATAATTGTCATATTTGAGATTCCCCAGGCTCTGAATTTACTAAAAATACCTAAAAGTAGCAAGCTTCTTAAAGATATAGATCACTGAACTACAATATAGAGCCAGAATTTGTTAAAGTGTTTAGGAAGGGGTGTCATTCTCCCCTGGTACTCGGCCTTGGTGAGGCCGCAGCTGGAGTACTGCGTCCAGTTTTGGGCTCCACAATTCAAAAAGGATGTGGAGAAGCTTGA
>NW_017728934.1:3276295-3281460 GCF_001723895.1 Crocodylus porosus
TAAATTGGATGCTTATCTTGCTGGGATCCTATGACCCCAGCTGACTTCCTGCCCTTTGGGCAGGGGGCTGGATTCGATGATCTCCCGAGGTCCCTTCCAGCCCTGATGTCTGAAATCTATGAAGGTACCCAACTCAGTCAAAATCAGTGGGAGCTAGGTATTTAAATACTATTAAAAATGTGGCCCATAAAACTTAGCAAAAATACTCTCTCCCTGTTAAGAGACTATTAGTTTGATGGCTATTTAGATGACACTGGATTCAGTAAAGCAAACAAATGTCAGATATTTGTTGAACATTTGGGATTCTTCAAAACGCCGGCTCAAGGAAGAGCCATTTCTCATAACCACTTGATGCAGAAAAGCGGGACGGGATAGAAAGTAGTAGAAATATTTATCCAAAAAATGATCTAACATGGGCCCTACTGCCTGTTTCTCTAAATTTAATTTTTGCTCTTTGCAGTAGTTAACATATAAAGGGGCTGGTTTTCCCTGCTACAGCTGAACAGGGCAATTAGTGGGAACACCCATTGTATCCTATGCTGTCCATTGTCTGGGAAGCTCTTTGTGCAGAGACTGAAGAAATTAAAATTCGTTTTTCAGGAAAAGAACTTGAATGAACTCACCGTACAATAGTTTCATATGCTGAGAATATAGCATTTTAACTTAACCCAAACATTTTAGGTAAATCCCTGAGAAAACAGTTGCATAGAAAATGATATGTGAAACCTAAAGAAAACATGACTTGGGGTTGGAAATAAACACTATTGAATTTTAAACGCCAGTTATAAACTTCCCAGACTTGGAAGAATTGTGTGTCCAGTAAACTTGAGTCTAAAGGGTCAACACATTTTATAAAATAGATGGGAATTCCAATCTGATAAAGTCTAGGAGAGTTGTACAGTTTAAATGTCAAGAAAACAGTAAAAGGCTTGGAGTGCTAGGGCAAAGTGTGCAATCACTTGGGCAGATTTATTAAGAATGTATATGAATCAGGATACAGAGCAAATGAAAGGAGATCTGGAGTGAACACAGCTGCGGTTCTGTATGTTTTCTGTTACTATTGAGTGATCCAAATCAAATCAATTGTAGATTTGAGGGTCCTGGTGCAGTCCTGGTCCTACTGAAACCAGTGCGTTTTAGAATGGACTGCAGTGAATCCAGAACTTTATCCCAGATATTCAAACAAAAATTTGTGTCAGTGTAAATATTGCATTGACTACAGTTATGTCCTGCATATATCTGCACTCAGCTGTCTAGCAAATCTTCCTGCTTAGTTTGAAAAGAGCTAGAGATAAAAGCAAGTTCTTTTCCATCACTGTTAGTCTCTAAAGGCAAATAAACAAGACCCTCACCCAAATAACATGGATTTAAAGACTGGAAGAGTTAAGAGATATGCGTGGTTTGTCCTGCAAAGAGACTTTAGCTTTCTTTCGAAAGAAAATGGCAAGTCTTAGATATTTTAAAATTGTAATGTCCAACTGAAAGCTAATGGAAGAGTAGACCAGTTCCATTTTGACTTTGATCGCTAAATATGTTAATCTGTTCCAAAGCAATGGCTTTTGGACAAATTATATTTATTAAATATTTCCTGGCAGCTTTCCTGACAAAGAAGTGTCAATATACCAAGATGGAAAAAGGATGTGGCTGGACAAATTACCTTTGATTATAGTCTTTGATCTGAAAGAGACTAGCAATCTTGATTTTGAAAAAAATTCTGCCAGTGCTATTCCTACACAAAATGAGTGGCAAGGAATGATGTTGAAGAAATTTTAGAAGAAAAAGTGACTAATAATTGCATATGTCTTACTATATGTGCATAGAGAATATTAGGATGCAATCCATTACCAAATATTACAGGTTTTTTTGGATGTTTATAACCAAATCATCTTTTGGTAACCCTCTTGTAGCTTCCTAAGCAGAATGGGTCCACTTAAGGAAGAAACTGTGTCTTGTGTTAGTAGTTTAAAAATTAGGGATAGCTTCTCTTTGGGAAAAAAAATGATTCCCCAAACTGGAGGAATGTTCTACATGATATGGGAGATTGTTGTTATGGGGATGAAGAAATCGCAAGTACATAGGCAGCCAGACAGAGGACAAACATGCTTGACTATATTGTTACCATTTATCTACTGCATTACTCAATCCACTTACCTACTATATTTGAGTATTTTTATATGAATCAATATAATAGACTTGGGTTTTGTTAAAAAATAAAGAAATGTTGTTTTGTTCAAGAAAAGCCCTGCCAGTACCATACTCTGGAAGAGCTAGGCTGATTCATCCTCTGACCTATTAATACTTTGCTGAATAGATTACACTTGACTCTGTCATCTCTCAGACAAGAAGTCCATTTTTGTATGTGTTAATATTGCATTTTTGGTACTTGTATGTTAATGATTTGTAAAATTGCTTATACTTCCTAAATAAACAGTTTAAAAAAAAAAGAGAGAGAAATAGAGAAATGGACACAGAGCAGTAATTTCTCTTCTTTTCCTCATATATGCATGTTTTGCATGTTTTTGTCTTAAAAGCAAGATAAAACAACAAAGGACCATTTACAGCTGATTCTTTCTTATTGCACGAAAAAGAAGAATTGTAAACACAAAGTGAAGGTTGACATGGTGTCTTGTTCTCTTCCAGAACACTTTCAATTACACCCAACCTCTGAAAGTCAGGAAGTGAAGAGGTATGGTAAATGCCAATGCAAACAATTTGGGACACTGATCGGTGACTCACTATCCACACAGAATAATACTGACACTCTTCTTTGCAGACTGTGCCCATCAGGCGCGGATTGAAGCAATAAGTTGCTAGACTTCACACTAAAATAAACTTGTGCATAGATGAGCTATGTTGAACAAGAAGTATCTACATACATGCGTCATTCATATTGAGCCTCCTTCTCCCTCCCTCCGTAAAAACCCCCAAACAAACCACCCCAACACCCTATATTTTGCAACCTTTTAACTTCCCTTTAAAGCTCACTCATCCATCTGAGGCATGTCTCATGACACAACCTCCACAATGTGTAATCAAAAGGAATTTTGCCAGAAAGCAAGCTGTAAAATGTATTGCCTTCATGGGTGAACTTCACAAGCCTTCACCTGCTAGGAATACACAGTGATCTGGCAGATTACTTCAGAAGGGACAGCAAGATACAACAGTAAGATCCCATTATAAATTTCTTACCAAGCTGGAATTGGACTTTTATAGCAAATCAGTTTCCCTCCCATATTCTCCTGCCCCAGATCAAGCCCTTCACTCCAAAGGGTAGGCTGATGCCTACAGATCCTCAGCTCCAACCAGGCTTGAGTTTGGGACTGAGGTGTTCCTAGGACTAGGAGAAAATTGCTCAGCTACTGGAGTTGTGGACAAGTCAAGATTCCAGAAGATCACCCCAGAGAGATCCCCTGTGTATATTACATCTCAAACTCTGTCTGGCCCTAGGCAGACACCGCATCTGCTGAATATATGAAATATGTCTCCCTGCTAATTGCATCCAATGCTGACACTCCCTGCTTACTGGTCGGGAGGTACCACTCCCAATTTTGCCTTCCCATTTGCAGCCACTGTATCAACATATCTAGCATAGACGGTGGGATTGAGGCAAGCATACAAGTCACTAAGATACTTTTGAACACCCTTGGCAGAATTGGATTTCCCTTTCTGTGTCTAAATAGTACCTTTCCAGCTATAGGCATCATGGCTGCGGCACTTGCATGCAGGTTGAGATTCTTTTTCACTACGGCTCTGATGCTCAGAGATGGCTATGTGGAATCAGGAGGAAGCAAACAAATAAGCCTGAAGGTCTGTGGCTTAACAAGATGGATATTGCCTTAGTTGGAAATGGCTGCTGATTTCAGTCCTGAACTTTTCCTGGCAATGGGCAAGAAGCTTTCCTGCTGTTCTCTTCCCAAACTTCTGAAGATGCAATGAGAAGAAAAGGCCAGAACCACCAGAACATTGAGACTATAGACCGAGGTTAAAATCATACACACTTTACAATGCTTTGACCGATCAGCTGGGAGACAGCTTCACTCTGCGTGGGAGGAGGGTTGTGGCCCCACAGCCACCATTTTTACTCAATGCACAATTCATTTATGCAATGGGCGAGGATTTCTTAGGATATCTTTCAACGGACCAACAATGTAGTTGGAGAGCTGTTAGCTACAGCATGGGGGACCAGCAAAAGCCTGCGTCGGTGAGGGGACATGCTGTGTTCCCTGGACCCCAGCAGGCATTCACATCCTGCTCCTGGGGTCGCTGATGCCATGATATCTTTTTTCTACTGCAGCTACATAGCTGGTCCAATAAACCAGATTACCCTAAGAAATCCTTGCCTGTCATCATTTCTGAACCATCACGGGTACAGCATCACTCCTACGTTACCAGTTCATCTATGAATTTCTGGGGAAAGGGGGTGTTATTTAAACAAAACCCTGAAATATTACATTTAAGAAAAGCCCCCAGCTGCATGGATTTATAAACCCACGATGCAGCCACACCTTGAAGTCTGCCCAGTTCTCCTCCCTGCACCTCCAGAACATACAGAAGAGGTAGAGGGGACAGAGAGGGGCAGCAAGGATGATTAGCAGTACGGAGGGGCTCCCATATACGAGAAACCAGGCACCGGGCCTCTGTTCGGCTTAGAGAAGAGACACTTGATGGGGAACGTGAGAAGGGTTTACAAAACATTAAATGGTGAGGAGCAACTCAGTAGGGAGTTATTATTGACTCTCTCACCAGACAAGCCCTTGGGGTCCCAACATGAAACCATGTTTAAAATGAACATAAGGCAGCCCTTCTCCACCCAGCGTGTCATTACAGGCCACCAGAGATGGTGGAAGCCGACAGCTCAGCCACGTGCACAAAGGGACTGGACCACTGGCGCTAGGGCGGCCACCACAGGGGACAGTTTGGTTTTCCTCTATTGGTACGAAACCGGATGCCTTTATGGCCTCAATTTGTCTCTTGGAAGAGATCCTCTGTGCATATTGCATCTCGAGCTCCGTCTGGCCCTTAAATGCTGGAGGCTGCGAGCGAGGAAACGGGGAAGTCCCCAGATCCGGTCCAGCTGCGCGAGTCTGGGCCGACCCGTGCGACCTCCTGGGGACGCCCCGGCGGCGCGGCGAAGTTCCCCTCCGGGCCGCGCGGGGGCGCTGTGG
>NW_017728934.1:3281560-3324960 GCF_001723895.1 Crocodylus porosus
CTGCAGCCCGGCCGGGGCGGCATGTCGGCGGCGGCAGCGGGGCCCGTGGCGCAGGGCCTCAAGGAGGCGCTGGTAGAGACGCTGACCGGCATCCTGTGCCCCGTGCAGGCCGTGCGCGCCGCGGCTGAGGAGCAGGTGAAGGTGCTGGAGGTGACCGAGGGTGAGTAGGGGGCCCCGGCTCGGCCCGGCCCAGCCCTTTGTGCGGCGGGCGGGAGGAGTGATATGGCCGGGCCTCCCCCTGCTCCGGGCGCCTCCAGGAGCTTTGGCTGGATGGAGACGGAGCCGGGCCGCGCCCTTGCGGCCGTGAGACGCATCCCTGAGGCGCGGGCAGGACTGAGGGGCACAGCCCCCGCAACAAAACTACCTCCATGCTGCACGGGATTGGGGAGGGGGCTCCCCCTTCAGCCGCCGCCCTCTGCGGGCCTGGCCCCACCCCGCGAGCCGCACGCCTGGGGTAACAGCCCACAAAGGAGCCGGTTTCCTCCGGAGCAGGGGGCCCGCGGGGTAGCCACGCTTTCAAATCCGCTTCTGCCTGTTTCAGCAGGCCCACATGGCTTTGGGTGGGGGGCTTGCCCCTTCATTTTGAAGGATACGTTTTTGCTTTGAGGTTTTTCTCTTGCAGCTTTATCCCGTTGCTGCCGTGTAGTTTCGTTGTCCTTGAGAAATTTGCGTGTCAACTGTATTGGAAGAAAATTGTGCGTTTGCACACACGCATTGGCAATTTTTTTTCTTTTTTTTAAAGAATAACTTGCATTTGGTTCTACTCAGCAGTATAAGATTAGGTGGTCTGGTCTAGGTCAGGGGTGGGCAGTTGTTTTGGGTAGAAGGCTGCTTCCTGATTTTTTTGGCAAGCTACTGAGGGGCGCATGACAGGCAGCCGGGGTAGATTAATATTAATTTTCTACATTTTTGAGGGGCTCCACGGGCTGGATAGAATGGCCTGGCGGGCCTCATTTTTGGCAGGGTTAGATTCTAGCTGAATGCTCTGAATATGCTACTGCCATCTAAATGTTTGACTTAAGCACTCATCTACTTTAAAAGCACCTAAATGCTTATAAGGACCTCATTGTGTTTCTGTAAACATGTTGCTTGTCCTGTCTGCAGCCCAGAAGAATGTAAAGATCTTTTCCTGCCTGTCATTTAACAGAGTTAATTAACTTAATCTCTGGTTGTAGCGATAAAAGGGTTCAGTGCTATGGGAATAACTGATAGATTAGGTGTTTAATTATGGGCAATGCTGATCTTCACCAATAAATTAAAAAAAAATCCTTTTGGGACTACAAAAATAAAAGAATCCACAATGTTGTGGGTCAATTTTTGGTGCAAATCGAACTTTTTTTTTTCAGAATTCTGAATAATTTGCACACTGTTTGAAATTAAAATAGGTTTATGTATAAACATATTTGCATTCTGTCATCTGGCTAGTTAAATCAGTATGCCTCATTCCTAGTCTTGGTTGAAAACTTTTACTTTTTCCATTCTTGGACTAGCACACAAGTAAACAGCGTTCACATATAGCAGTCACTTACCACCTTTTGTGTCTGACTGACCAGTTTTTGAGCATCTGCAGCTCCCCTCTTTGGAATCTGTTGATCAGCAAGCTTCTTAAAACAGTGGATTTTTATTTAACATTCAGAACAAGCCCTTTAGAAGGAAAAAAAAAGAACAATTTGAATTTGTTTCTTTTGCGTAAAGTTCTGTTGTCATGTAATGGTGAGCTAGGCAGGCTTCATCTCTTCTGACACCCCTGTGTCTGACTGGTTCCCTTCTGCATCCGTGGCAGAGGTGTTAAGCGTGTTTTGCTCTTCAGAAGGTTTCTTCAAAAGTGGAAAGGGCTTTGTACATTCTCCCACTCCCTCCCCCAACTCAGAATAGTTTCACTGTCTATCCATGGGACCCAGATTTGGAACAGAATGGTTCTAGCATTGTCCTTTACTGCTCTGTCAAGTGGTGATCCTGAGCCATTGTTTGTGTCCTCTGTGGTCAAAGACTTCTTACTTGAGCCAGTGGATCTTGTACATAATTAATTAGATCAGTGCTGCTTAACCTTTTTGGTCAGCATGCCTGATGGACAGTGCCTAGGCCCTCCATGGGCCGGATCAGCCTGGTGGTCCCAGTTCGGCACACCATGATCGCAGCACGATCCCCATCTGGCTGTGCAGAGGTGGTCACTGGGCTCCCACCTGGCCCCAGGTTGTGGGGGAGGAGGTGGGGAATGGGAGCAGGTGTGGCCTGGCCTGGCAGGGAAAAGGGGCATGGTCCAGACCCAACTTGCCCCTACAGGGAGGAGAAGGGAGTGTAACCTGGCCCCAACCCTGCCCTGCTGGGGAAAGGTGTAGCCAGGCCCCATTGAGCAGGGGCAAGAGGGGTGTGGCCTGTCCCCCTCCAGCTGTGGGGCAGGGGGAGAGGGTATGGCTTGGCCCCAACCTGATGTGCAGGGGTTGGGAATTTGGCAATGGGGTAGGGTAGCTATTCATTGCTACTGCTCCCCTTCAAATTTCCCAATCTGTGGGAAGTCCCACAGACTGGACACCTGTGACTCTGCAGGCCATGCTTGGCCCAAGGGCCAGAGGTTGAGCACCCCGCAGTTAGATCACTGTTTAGCTCAGGTGTAAAAATCTGCAAAAAAGCTTACCACTCTAGAATGTCTTGAGATTACTAGTGCCTTTTCATTGGTTAGGTGACAGTTAATAATGATTTGTACTTGCATTCTTAACCAATCTTATCACATGCATTAATTGAAATGGAAGAGTTCTGTTTTAGGAGACAGCGTATGACCCAGTCAGGTTAGGCATTGTTTATGTAATAAAAATTTGTTTCACATTTGCCTACTACTTTCTACAAAAATACGGAGTGGAGCAAGGATGTACTTCACAAATGCAAATAGTTAATTTAGCTATGAAGCCTATGCTCATATCTTGTTAGATGCAGTGCTTCAGAGAAACCCTAGCCTGTCACTACACACTTTACTTTATATAGTAGTGTGTGTGTGTGTGTGTGTGTGTGTGTGTATATAGTATTCCTAGTGACTTCTTAACCAAATATTTCCAGATAATGGCACCTACTGACTTGTTGGTATTCCTCATGTAAATCTCTTAAAAGAAAATGTTTAGATGCTAAAACCAAGGTCACAAAACAAGCCTTTTAGAATTGAGATGGTGACTTATGAAAGATATTTTCATAGACTATTTGTGCAGATTGCAAAATCTAGGATGTACTTTAACTGCTAACTCGAATTGTGAAGATATTTTTCCAACTACCATCTTGCCATTTTGGAAGAACAGAATTTTCTTTGCATATAATTCTAGTAATTTGTGGTAATTCCATTTTATATAATGGTATTGGACTAGTGGAACTTGGTTGAACATTCTAACCTCCAAAGTTAGACAAAGCTAAGAAAACATCTTGTAATAAACACAGGGAACAGTCCCTACAAAATGAATAGAATGGGATTTAACACATCATGTTCATCTAACATCTGTGACAGTTCTCAGGTTGAGTATCACAGCTTAGGCCTTTAAGTGGAACATTGGTGTTTACCAAGCAATTTTTTCTTTGTTAGTATTATGAAACCTTTTTTTGGTGGTGGTTTCATAGTTAATATTGTGTTCTGCTTTGTTACTAGCAGAGACTAAACTTTTCCCAAAAATAGTAAAGCCCCTTGTTCAGCAAGATCAAGGTCCTTGTACTTAATAACCACAAACGGAACACTTTGCATCTTTGTCTGTATGGATTCCAATTTCATGGTGTGCATATGTCTTGCATATGCAAGATTTAGTATCTTTTGATCAGCTTTGTCTGTTGAGCTTATGACTAGGACATCCTTCTGTCCCTCTGCATCTGAAGGTAGAGCAGAGTAGTCTTGATTATGTGTTTTCTTTTAGTGCCCAGGGCACTGAGGCTGAACTCATTGTTGTCTGCTTGTTGCTCTATCACTCTTTCATGGACTTGAACATGACTGATGGACGTTGCTGGTGCGTCTGAACCCTCTCATTCTAGCGGCCTACCCTGACGATGTGGAGGGTTTAAGGGGTTTTTTTCCCTGGCCATGTAGGAGCTACTCTGCTTATGTCTCTCTCTGTCTCTCACTTCCTGGAAATGACCTTGATTCCCTTCCCTAGTTATGCTCTTGATTAGACTGCTCGGTGAATAGCACCTCTCAAGGGAATGGGGTTGGGGGAGTGGGGGTGGAGAATAACCTGAAAAGAAGGTACAGGCTCAGGCATGAAAGTAACATCTACTCCAGTACCACCATATCACAAATCCATACCTTTCTTAGTGTTCCTGGGAAGGATTTTATATCTTTGAGACACTGAATTTTCTGCTGTCTAGAAGAAGATGTTACTTGACATTGCTTGTTCTAATCTAAGTAGACCAACACTTCACTAAACTAGTCCTAAAGATTTCTGAAGACCTATGGGATATTTCAGTTTCTCAATCTGCAGTTCTGACATGAATAGAAGAAGACCCATAATTGTTTTGGACACTTAATTTGCATCAGATTCCTGACTTCTTGCTAGTGTCTACAGTGCAGGAAAAGTCCAGCCAGAAGGATGTGCCTGAAGACCTAAATGTTCTTTATTTCTTAGCTAGTAAGACCTGTTTTTTGGATTCTCTGTAACCACAGACAGCAAAGTAATAATTCATAGTTGCTAAATAAGCTAGATGTGGGATTGGTAGTGGTGTTTTAACAAGTTCTTGCAGGATGTGAGGACTGAATTGAACTCTTGTTATTTCAGAAGCGGGTGCTAGCCAAATTGTCCCCCCCAACCTTCCTGGATGCAGTCTTCCTGACCGCTGCTGTTATCATGAATGAGCATTCTTTTCCACTGTGCAGATTCTGATAAAAGATCTCTGTCTGAAAGCCCAGACTTATTCAATTTGTACAGACCAGTTGTTACCTGAAAGGACTACACTGATCCGTGGATCCACTTAACCACCTGTTACCAGGAGAACAATTTAGACAACTAGACTGGCAGGGTCACGCACTCAGGGTCTGGATAGGCATTCAGTTAGAGTGCCAAAAATATCTAATGCCCCAGAAACATGGTGAAGAGGGCCATAAAAGTGTTCCAGCCCCCTGGCTAGTGAGCGGCCCAGGTGTAAGCTCTCTAGCCAGGGGTGATTAGACAGCTGCACCTTGGCCTTCTCCACTTTCAAGGGAGCCTGTTTATTTACAGCCTGCCCTCTTCCCTACCTGGGAAGGGGGCAGAATGTCAGTGATCAGTTTGTCAAGGGTGGTTCCCTCCTCTCCTGGTTCCCCGCCCCCCGCCTTGCATACATAGTCCTGGGTAGACCTGGGACTCTGCAATGGCAGTGATCTTGTGTTTCCAAGGGGACAGTTTGAGCCACAGAGTAATGCACATGTCCCTTTCGTGGTTATGGGGAGATCTGGAGCCCTGGAAGGGGAAGGGAACAATGTTTGCACTGTTCACCTTGTTCCAGGTCTTCCTGTGTTGGCTTGAGCTGTGAGGGAAGGCCACCTGCCCCTTGCATGGTTCTGAAAAGCTGTGCTGCCACTTGAACAGTATCAGGGCTCTCTAGGACTGTTTATACAGCAGGGAGAAGGTCTGCTCAACATGAACAGTTCTAGGGGTACCTGGAGCTGTTTTGGCAGTGGGTGGGAGAGGAGATGGAGAAGGGAGAGAGAGGGAGACATTGTGTGAACAGTTCTGGGGTTTGAGGGTGGGGAGTGGTGTTCATGCAGGAGTGGGAATGGGTGTTGGAGCTTGAGCAGTCTAATTTCATTTTAGTGTCTGGATGAATTGGTTTGCTGGTGTGAAGAACCTTTTATATTTTTACATTTGTGTATCATGCCCATGGCAGCCACTTTCTACAGGAGGCATACCAATTGGAAAATCAGTTAATGTTAATTTGGGACTTTCAGGTTTGCTAACTTCTTTTTTTAAGCAGGTTAAGGTTCTTCTCTTCCAATTTTTTATGCTGTTTAGACATTTGTGTTAGTGGTTTAGTATCCTTGTTTCTGTAGCTTATTTCCAATCAGCTCCTCTTATTTCCTTGATCTGCCACCTTCACTTCTATATTTACTTTTGCCAGTACAGGGTTTAACTTTTTCCCCTTGTTTTTACCATGGCATACTGTATTCTGTACCAATTAATATGCAGTCCTTTAGGAGAAGGTGAAATGTACTGTGATTCATCTGATCATTTGTCTACTTCTTGGGACAAGTGCAGACTGTCTTCTGCCTCTAGTCCATAATCTCTTTACACCGTGATGCGTGAGATCAGATCCGTGCTTAGTCTATATAGCTGCAACTAGTTAGTGTTCATGAATTGATCCCATTAATGTGGGGTCAAGAGTAGAAATTTCTTTCCAGTTCTCATCTGACATTTTCTGGATCTCTTCCAGTATAGCGTAAACATTGCCCTTCTGCAAAGGAGAGCCCCCTGAGGATCAAGACTCACTCCTGGGCATATGGTGTTCACTGAGGCTAACTGATGGAGCCTACACTTGGATGAAGGCCAGTTGTGCAGTTTTTTCTATTAGCTGCTATGTTCAAAAAGTATTCTTGTAAACACTTAAAGTATCCAAAATATGCTATTAGCCAGAATGATTCCGTAGTTCTGCCAAGAGCTCCCAAAGCACAGGTTGATTTCTCTTGAATGTGAAGCTCCTTTTGCTGAAGACACCATCTACTGTAGTCATATAAAAAAACCTGTAAGTGGTGTCTCATACTTTAGTCTGCTGGGCTTATTTCTGCCAGTCTCTTAAAGCTTTTAGTTTGTTTTTAATTTAAAAAATGAAAAGGCTGGTAGGGCAGCAGATTAGTGGATACAGACCTGATGGGTACAAATGCTAATTAAAGTATGAGTAAATGTTAAGACCCCCTCAGTGTAACTATTGTGATCAAACGTGTACTGGGATGGGAGGTGTCTGTCATAGATTCCTCCATGAAATGGTAAGTTCAAGCCCATTTTACTTAGTTAACAATATTTTCAATTTCATAGTTAAAGTTGTATTTCCTTTTTCTATAAAATGAAATTCCATAAAACGTTTCCATCATAATTATAACAGTGCTGTAACTGCATGAGCTACTTTGGCAAACTTAAATATTTAGAACAGTTCAGGATTTTGAAGCTGTTAAAGATTATTTATCTTGAAATGTAAGGGCTGGAGCTTATTTTTTTTCCATCACCTATGAGTACTTGAAGTTGCTTGAACATAATAAATCTCTAAAAACATACATGTGAGCTACCTGAGAAGGGGAGAGGCAGGATGGAGCAATGCTGTGTGGGATATCAGGAGGACTGACCTGATCTCTGTCATGGAGCACTTGGTGTTCAAAATAATGCTTGATTTTTCCAGGTACACTTTTGAACAGTTCTAGGTAGATTCAAACCAGTTCAACAGGCTTGTGTGTCTGTCCACTTCAAGTGTTATACATGTCCATGCCCTCCGTGTTTCCATGTCTGCATCACTTCTTTCTGGGTATTCCACAGGTCCCTACCCAGGACTTTTGAGTAACAGTGCATTTAATATTTGAGGTGTTGCCAAACATGAGGTGCCTTTTGGCAGCTAACCAGCAGTTCACCTTTGCCCTGAAACATGTTTTGACTTGGGATATTGCTGGTTTCAGAATAACAGTCCACCTTATACTTGGCAAAGCTGAGGTAGCCCAGTCAGAAAGTGACTGCTGCTTTCTATGAAAACTTGGACTGATAAAAATAGCACATATTTTGACATCAGATTGAATAGTTTCTTGTCATTCAGTGAGAGAAGGTAGCGTTTCTTGTTCTTAAGTTTTGTTTTTAATGCAGCTTTGGTCCTGAAGAACTCCATGCTGTTGACATACAAAACACCATAGCTATATTGGTTTGCAACTATCTTTTTATTCTCATGGACATTCCCACTGCCTGGTTGAGAATCTTGCTTTCAGAAGTTATTTTTTGGAGGGCTCTCTTGAGTGTGGTCCTCTGGACCATTTTGTACATCTTTATTAATCTTTGTGACCTTTTTGGTTAGCACTTTTTAGGGTTAAATTGTATTTGAGTAGGAGAAAGGTAGTAATGCTTTCAAACTTACCCACCTGAAATTCAGTTCACAGCAGATTGCACAGACGTTGGTGTGATTCTGCCTGCTTTTTGAGTTCTTTGGGCCTAGTCCAGGTCAACCTGCGAGCTTTGCTGGACTCAAGACTCTTGATTGTTTTTTTTTCTTCTCTTTGAAGCTTGCCTTTCCTCGTGGTGGAAGATGAGGACCTTAGATGGGCTCCTCTAGGCTGTTTAGATTTTCTTTGAGGAATAATAACATTATTCTTAAATTGTTTTATGATGCCTAAATAGTGCAGATATCTGTCAGCTCACCTGTGCTCATATGTTGTTCTTGGGTTCCCAGGCATCAGCATCCCTACTTCCTATGAGTTGTCAGGATGTCCAGCTGGCTTAGCCCCCCACGAGTTTTTCTTTTTTTTTTTTTTTTCTCTTTTGGGAGCTGTGACTGATAGGGAAACACAAGGGGCTTGGAATTACTTCTTCAGAGCAGAGTATCAGTGACGCATGAGAACTGAGACATGTAGGTCTTTTGCTTTTAACTCTTTCTCTGAGTTCAGAGTCTTACCTAAAGCTTGGCACTTAATCAGTTTAGGCCTAACCAAACACTTTAGGCAAACCAAACTTATCCCAAGTGCGCTGCCTCTGGGGACTAGGTTTTCAAGCTTTTTTTTGTCTTCCTTGATATCCAGGGCGTCTTTCTTTTCTTTATCCACAATATTTTTGTTTGCCAAACTCTTCCCCTGAATATGCCATGGGGTGGAAGTAGGCTGTGAAAGAAAAAAATGCAGTCATCTTGTAGATGTGGTTGAAGGCTGGCTATCTGAAGCCATTTTCTGCCTTCCTCTCATGTGTAGGGTGAACCCGATACCAGAATTTAATTCTAGCAAATTGCAAAAAAGGAGGTATTTAATACTAAAAAAGCATTAGTCATTGAAGATGCCTGTAGGTAGTATGGTTAACCAGTTAAAATGGGCAGATGGCATTAGCCATTTATCAGATCTCATGATATTTACTATTAAAGCCATTTCTTAAGGTGAATTAAGCAGGCTAGCTAATTTGTGTGGAAACAGCCTGTGCGCAGCTGTTTGAACCTTATTGGACTCATCTGTACCTCAGTTGCCTTTGTGTCCAGACTGAGACAGGCTTGAATATATCACCTTGTGCCTCCAGGCATGTTGCAGAAGTGGGAATGTCAGTGTGATGCCTCTCTCAAGCCCTCTGTCTCCCTTGTGCATGAGAGCTGCTGCCAGGGGTGAACAGAGAAGCAGCCTTTTATTGTCTTCTGACTTGAGCACACATTTGCAGCAACTTTGTAGCTTTCTGGCTGTACCTACAGCCTTCATAGCACTATATTTTTGTAGTTCTACAAATGTGTGTCTGTCTATGGCCAGGCTAGCAGCCTAGAAATTGATAGGATGTGATCAGTTTGTGATTTACCAAACAAGCCCACCCTGTGACTTAGACAGATACCTCATCACAAATGCTAACCTGGAAGGTCAACAGTTTGTAGTTCCTTAGAGCTCTGGCAGACATTACGGGCATTTATACACACTGGAAATGCAGTGACTTGGAGCAGACTCGATTAATCAAGTCTACAGAGCATGCAAGCTGATGCGCCTGGTGCTGTTGCACGATTTGTATAAATGGCAAAATGCGTGTCTGCACTAAGAAAACAGTGGCGTTGCGCTTTGAAACTCAAACTTCTTTGATGCGTTTTAGTTCAAAAGTACATCACTGCCATTTTCTCAGCACAGACGTGCATGTTGCCATTTATACAAATGTCTGCAACATGGCGCTGCATTGCATTCATGTGTGCATACACCCTACATTTGTCAGTGAAAGTTAATAGCAGATGAAACACAAAGATATTGGAGGAGAGTGGAGGAATCTTCCCTGGGAGGGGGTGAGGGATGGAGGAAGAGGTGTTTTTTCTGTATTTGGATGTAAACGGTATTTGGGAAGGTAGGGCTATATGAGGCTTAGGCAGAAAAGTGGTAGTTGCAGGGGTGGGAGCTGGAGTGCTCATGCTCTGGTGGGGTGTTTGTGGAATCTACTGCCGCTCCCTATCTGTGGGTTGCTTGTTTGTTACAAGTGCCTCTGAGCCTTTTGGATGTGGTGGGATATAATCAAATACACAAACAAGGAAACAGCAATTGATAAACTTTGAAGCAGCAATGACTTTGTCATGGAAGCTTTTCTGCCACAAAACTGACACTTGCGCAGGTCTGAGAGACTTTTCTCCTCCCTGAGTGTGCTCCAGCTCAGAGCTGCAGGGGTGAGCACAGTTATTTCCTCAGCGCTTTCTTCTGGGATTTCTTGTGTCAGAGTGCCAGAAATGAAAGCAATGAGATTGTCTCCTGTGCCAAGTGATCCCTGTGGTGGTGTCCAAGTAGCTGCAGGAGAAGAAAAAAGCAGCTTGAAGTGAATGCATAGGGATGGCAAGGACAGAAGAGAGAGAACACGGGTAGAAGGGGTGGACCTAGTGGCAGGGACAGAAGAGCCTGCAGAGAGGGCATGCTTCCTTCCAGTGCTCGAATTAAACCTGCAGGATTCTTGGGGTTCAGAATTTCTCTTCTGTCTAGAACAGTGGTGCTACCTTTTTTGGTTGGTGGGCTACGTGGGCAGTATCCAGGCTATCTGTGAGCCAGATTCAGCTGGTGGTCCTGAGCTGGGAAGGGGCAGTTGGGGCAGGGACCCATCTAGCTGTGTGGAGGGGGACATAGGGCATCCCTGCTCTAACTTAGCTCTGCAAGGGGCAGGGATGGGGTGTGCCCCACTCCCAGGCAGTGCTGCAGGTGGAAGGGGGCTTGTTCTAGCCCCACAGTGGGGTGGAAGGGGGCTCAAGCCAGCCCCGACCTGGCCCCAGGAAGCAAAGGAGGTGTGGCCTAGCTCCATCCATCCCAGGGCAGGAGGTGGCCCAGCTCCACCCTGCAGATTCTCAGGGTTTGGGAATTTGGCAGCAGGGGAGGGTGACAATTTTTATCGCTGCTCCCCTGCTGCCAAACTTTCTGATCCGTGGGGAGCTCCCCAGGCTGGGTAGGCACCTATGGCTCTGTAGGCTAGAGGTTGATCATCCCTGATCTAGAAAATAGTTGTGATGTATTAACAGGAGTGTCTTATGGAAGACACGGGAGTAATTTTTTCACTTCTCACCAGCAGTTGGGGTAGATTTTATACAGTTTTGTTACTGCACTGGAAGAAAGTTTTATGGGTACAGGAGAGCAACAAGAGGAAGTTTAGAAAGCAACATGGGCGGGAATGTGGAAGGAAGTGGGTTGCTTTGTCTAGAGAGGTGACTAAGGAAGGCTTGTCTTAAAATATGTGTAAGGTTCTCATAGAGAGGACCATGATATTTTGTTCTCTTTGACTGATGTTGGGAGGGAGGAGAAAGAAATCTGCTTAATTTCTAGCAGAAAAAACACTTAGGTTGGATACTAAGGAAGACTTTTCCAGTTATTCGGCAGGGCTGATTAAACGCTGAATTAGCTGTGTAGGGAAGTTGTAGAATTGTCGTATCTTTAAAAACAGGTTATAAAAAATGCATGTTAAAGGAAACGTAGAGAGAGGTAGTTGCTGTGTTGGTCTGAAGTCAGTTAGCTTAGGAAACCTCAGCATACTTGGTTATATTTCCATGATGCGTGGACTTGGATGACTTTTTGTAATTCCTTGTAGCCCTATAAGCCTTATATTCCTTGTAGCCCGACTATAGCCGTATGAAGAGAATGGCAGAACTGTTTCTATTTCTTTACAGATCTGCTTTAAGTATTTTAGAAGATGTGAAAATATCAACCATGCAAAACTAGTCTGTTCACTAGTTAACAGATTTATCTAGAAGTTCAGATTTGCTACTACCAGAATGGCTACTGGTTCTCTGCTATATTTTCTGCATAGCTGAACTGAATTATATCGCCCATCTCTCTTCACTGAGTGACTAGCAGGTGTTTCATGAATTAAACTCTGAAAACCTATTCTGTAGCTCAGCTTCTGTTCATAATTCTTCTGGGCAGGGACTGATTCATTGTCACTGATTGTACTCAGTTCTGTGTTGAAAATTTATAAATTTTGTTAAAATTTGAAACATGCTTTTTATTCATGGTTGTTTACCTATTGGTAAAAGTACTTCCAAAAAGTTCTCTGTGACAGTGAATGAAGTTAATGGAAGGGGGAAGAGTATGTATAGGAGAAATTAGATGTCTGTAATGGAGAAAGGTTACCCTGTAGGGCTGTCTTTCTTACACAAATGATGCTCTCAGTAGTATGCCTTCCAGAAGGTGCGGGCTAGTATCTAGCCTAGTTGTCTGTTCTTGGCATGAATTTCTTCATAACAATTGCTACTAATATCCTTAGTCTCATGTAGCTATCTTTTTTGCTTCTCCTTTCTTTTTTGCAGAATTTGGTGTTCATTTAGCAGAACTGACGGTAGATCCCCAGGGAGCTCTGGCTATTCGTCAGGTGAGTCTTCCCAAGCATGTGCTAAATATAGGATCAGTATGTGGTTTGGGAGTTTCTGTGCATCTTGCAACTGTTTCTATCCTCTTTAGGAAGTTCTAAATGTCTTGGGTCATAACTACTTGTGGATTCCCCTTGATTTAAAATCAGCTGCGTGCCTGTTGCTTTTACTAGGTGCGAGTTCCAAAGGCTTGGCAATCATTCACTTTTCTTTTTGGATTTAATAGAGCCTGAGACGGTATGGAAGTCTGTCTAAACTAGTGCTTGACAATAAGTATATTGAATTTTAGCACCTGATCTTGGAAGTCCCCTTTCCTTGTTTGTGCCCTTGCGACAAGGTATCATAGCAGAATTCACAGATTTGTTGGAATCTGGTAGGGCCATACCATGAGCACTTCTGCTGTAGCCTCAAACTTGTGAACTCTAGGCTGTGATACGTCCGTGTAGCACCTGTGCTATCCCAGTCCCCTATCTTGGAAGTTAAGCATGCTAAATTTGTCAGCATTCTCCATTGCAGTGGCTCACTTACTGAGATGTCATTATTATGGAGTTTGTTTGTTTGTGTACAGTGAAAATTGGCAGTGTTTTTCAACACATGCACCCACACACACTGCTTTATACTTTATCATCCTTAGGTTTGTAGAAGCAACAGCTTTTTAGAATCTCTTGGAATTAGAACATTGGGCTAAGCCACTAAAATTCTTGAGCCTTTTTAGTATAATGCTAATTTTGCAGATTGAGGAGGGAAGAAGGATGGTGGAAGGTTTAGGAATTAAGGTGGATAAAGATGGCATCAAACAGTTCTCTGTATAGTGTCCCTTGGGCTGTCAGAGCACGGCAAATGACTATAGATTCTACTTTTGACTGCATTGTAGGTTTATGCCTTTCACATCCAGCCTCTCATTTTGACCAACTACACTCCTACTTATCCTTAAGAGGGATAAGTCTGGAATACTTGAACAGTCCTGCAGCTATTGCCTTCTGTTTGTTTCATGCCCTTTCTTTCTTCTTACAGCTAGCATCTGTCATTTTAAAACAATATGTGGAAACTCACTGGTGTTCCCACTCAGACAAGTTTAGGCCTCCAGAAACTACAGAAAGGGTAAGACTAATTTTTTTAATACCAAAGTGATTTTATGGTGTTTGGCTGTCTGTCATTGATATACTTTTATCACTGAAACTAGTTTTTGTATTTCACAGTGCGTAGGTTTTTTTTCAATGCAGAAAGTCAGGATTTTGATAGGCATGGTGTATAAGTCAACCCACAGTTTATTCAGAGTTAAGAACAAATAGTAATTGGCTTGATTTAGCACAATCAGCACTGGTTGTCATGGGTTACATGTGATTAGCAATCAGCACAGGTCAGGGGCCATCAATCAAACAATCGCTGCCATGAATTGCTAATCAGCAGCGATTACTACTGGCTATTAGCAGCAGTTACAAAACATTTAAAAACCTTTTATTTAAAAATCTCTCATTTAACAATAATAATTCCTCATAATACTACTAACAGTTAAAAATCCCTCATTTAATTAATTTAGACTATTAAACAGTTTCTCTCAAACTGAATGGTTAGAAATCTGATCATCATATGGAAGGGGGAATTGGATGTTTTGGTGTCACCTTCCGCTGTTTGATCTTCTTTGCACCACAGAATATCCTCCTCCTCACCATTCTAGAATAACTGATCCTGCATTTTTTTGAATGAATGTGAAATGGTTTCAGACTTAATGCCCCTCCAAGCTGTAATAATCCACTGGCATGCAGTTGCTAAGGAGGCTGCTCTCATGTTTCCAGCTTTTGTATGTGAATGTTGTCCACTCATCATCCAAGTCTGCCGCTCGATGTGAACACGGTCTTTGAATGGTTTATTTAAGTACATATCCGGTGGCTGAACAATGGATGTTAGCCCTCCAGGGTGGACCACTAAGTCTGTTTTACCTTGCCATAGACTCTTTTTCAAATTGCTGCAGAGGTGCGCCCTAAACATGTCCCACACAAGCATCAACTTTGGTTCTTAACAGCATGCCAGGGCACATATTCCACACTTGCTATATCCAAATGTTAACGTCTTCCTCATCTATCCAGGCTTTTGAGTGAACATGAATAACAATGCCAGCGGGGAATTTTTTCTTTCATAGGCAATGTTTTTTTTCCTTTTTGAAGATGATGATTAGTTGTAGTTTTGTCCCATCAGCCATGCAAGCAAGAATTACAGTGAAGTTGGTTTTCTCATGGCCTGTATTCTTCAGCAGTACACTTTTAGCACCAATGACATCCATGGTTCAGCTTGTTGGCATATCGAAACGTATGGGTGTTTCATCCATGTTCCCAATTTGGCTGAGATTGTAATTGTTTTTCTTTCAGAGGTTCAACACATAGCTCTGGAACTAGGCTATCTTGTTTTTGAGGTTGGCTGGCGCAGAGAGAGAATTCCTTTTTATAAACCGGAAACACTAGGTTGGGTAGCTGGTAAAGTCTTTCAATCCTTTCTGTAGTCCATATCTTGCCTTGCAGTCGGATAACGTTTCTTGTTAAGATTCTGCCAGACTGCCACTGATCATTGATCCATTTGGCAAGGTATCTTTCTAGTTCTGGCCACATGCATTACTTTCTGCAGTCTGCACACTTCTCATGTGGCATCTTTATATTCTTGATATTTTTCACCACAGACATCTAATTTCTCCCATACATTTCATGAACCAATTTCTCATCTGCACCAAACTGACAGGCTGCAGAACAGTTGTTAGTACCAAAAGCAAAGCTGACCACTCTGGTCTTGAATTTGGCATTATAGTTCATTTGTTTTGGTGGTATCCTGAATACCAGTAATTAAATTTGGTTTTCACTAAAATAGCGCTGGTAATTAGTGTGACCATACCTCTGATAATTAGTGGCATCATTCTTCCTGCAATTAGTGCAGGTAACGCGACTGTGCCTAATGTGTTCACTAAGCTAGCGGTTAGTCGGCAACAATGTTTTGATGTGGCACCGTGTATAAATCAAGGTTTGTTTGTTTTGTCGTTGCTGTTGGGTTTTTTTTAACGCAAAAATCAAGCTTCAAAACCTGACTTATACATTGTGAAATATACAACAATTACAAAATTACCGTATTTTGGGATGAAGGTTTTACTTGAGCTGTCCTGTTTTTAATGTGTGTAGCTGGTCCTGTTAAGCTTTCCTGACACTTCTCAATAAAATAATCCATTTTCAGTTGTTTATAATATTGCCAAGATGTTAACAGTATGTGCTGAAATATTTTTTTCAAGAAATTTAGTAAGAATGTTTTTAGCTATTTTGAAGAACAAAGTAGACTGTTAATAAAAATAAATAATAATAAAAAAAATCAGAGTTCTGTTGAGTGGCATTACCTTTTTGTGTTTGAAGTAGAACTTGAAATTAGATAAGGGAGAAAGCCCTGTGTTAGGGATGTTTTTGCTAATCCCCTAAAAGTCCACTTTAAATTTTACAAAGTAAGTCTTTGGAAGATTGTAGTTTTCATATGTTCAGTAGAAATACCTTCTATTTTTAACAACCTCCACAAATTTCTTCCTTTTGGAGTATGTTCTATTCCCTTATTACTCTTAGTATTGACAAAACTGCATAGGTACCTTAGCATAACTCCCTCCAGGTTGGGGCTATGGGGATAAATTTGAACTTTCTCTGTAATGATAGCTCGAGTCTAGGTTGGGACTTAATTCTTCTGTTGGCTCTGAGGCAAGGTGGAGGAAGACGTTACTTGAACTTGAATGTCGAAGGGAGCACAGCCAGAATAGGAGGGGGAAGAGAAAGAAGTAGTTTGAGAGAACGGAGAGAAATTGTGGTAGAAGACTAGGGCAAGAGTGGTAGAAAAGGTAAGGAGGGGAAACAGGCCAGTTAACTTATGGGGAACCGTTGAGATTTACACAAGAAATTTGGTGGGAGGGAGCAATTGGAACTAGGAATCAGGGAGAAGATGGTTTGAGGGAGGAATAGTTTGGCAAACACTGGGAATAATAGGGTAGTGATAAGGAGGATCTGAGACTAGGTATGGCATTTGGATGGGAGATTGCAAGGTGGTTGGGTATAAGGTGGAGAGGGATTAGATTCAGAAGCAAGAGAGTTCTGGGATTGGTTGAATAAGACTTGAGCTGTGTTAATAAAGTGGGGGATGAACCAGGGGCAGTTTAAAATGGAAAGGGGCAGAATTTTGCAGGGAACAGGCAAAGGCACTAGGTTTACCTTTTTTTTTTCCTGCTGTAGACGAACCTTGATGAGATCCAAAGCATCTTGCATCCCTATCTGTACTGCTGCCATCAAGTACTGTTAGTTCTGTTCTTGAAACTCCTTTCACCTGGTGTTTAGTGCTATGATCCTGGGCCTTGGTAATTTCAAGGCTGGTGTTTGAGGCAAGATCACTGAGTAACAATGTAAAAAGTCTTAACTAGTTACGAACATTAGAGTAGGCTACTTCTGCAGAGATAATGGCTAGTGTCACATGCATGATTTATGACTTCTCGCCTTGCCGACAGGCATCTGCAGTGGCGTGTAGTGTGCTTTTTATAACAGAGTAAGTTATCTGTAACAAAAGACAAAACTATTATATGTTCTTCTTTCTCTTTTGATGTTAAGGAGAGTCCAGTTTTATATGCAAAATATTTATTAGTTGCATGTATTGCACCACGGTTTGAAATTCTCTTGCTAAGTAACTTTATTTTCTGCAGGCAAAAGTTGCCATTAGGGAGCTGCTACCCAATGGGCTGAGAGAATCGATCAGCAAAGTACGTTCAAGTGTTGCCTATGCAGTTTCAGCTATAGCCCACTGGGACTGGCCTGAAGCCTGGCCAGAGCTGTTCAATCTGTTGATGGAAATGCTGGTTAGCGGGGATGTGAATGCAGTCCATGGAGCTATGAGAGTGCTTACAGGTATGTGACACTTGGGTAGTTATCTTGGTTTTCCCTTGGCTTTATTTGTTCAATTTCCTGTTTCCTGAGATGCCAAGTTCCAGGTTGATCTACCTGTGCGCTGCAAGGATTGAAGCCTGGATCTAAGTTGCTTAGTTTCCTTGCTTGAACTGGTATCATTAAAGCAGAGGGCCTGTATTGGTCACATGCTACCTGTGCTGTAAGTTAAGGTTGGTAAGGATCTTCCATTATAACACCCTGTTTTCACATACTGTAACTTTTATAGCCTGGTATTTCTTTTACTTGTTTTTGGCCAACAGATGGGATTCTTCTTAATACAGATGAAAAGTTTTGTTTTAAAATTGCTTAGCAGAAAGATGGCACTTGCTAGCTCAGTGGTTTTCTATAAAGAAACTTTTTTTCTCAAAAGTCTTATAATTTTAAACTATAACTAAGGCATGAACTTTATCTACAAAGAACTACAAACTAGAAAATGTTCCATTCTAATCTTCTACCAGGCATGAATATGGGTGGGTGGGGAACATTGCACACACAAAATACAATTTTTGAAAACCTCCCCCTACTAGCTCTAGAAAGTGAAAATCCAGTATCAAAAAAGACAAAAATAATCCCAAACACGTTTTGGTCATTATTCTTCTGGCCCAGGCTATTTAAAGTTATAATAAAAATCAGTGTGTTTGAATTTGACCCGGAGGGAAAACAATGCTGAGGTCAGAATCTTGCATATAAAGTGACTGCTTACACGTGACCATTTACCAAACAGACTTTCAATGTCTGAAGCATGGTAGCTCTCAGTATTGTCAGTGGGCTACAGCGGTCTAGTCGAAAAATGACCGACTATCATTCTTGCACTGTGTTGTCTATAATTAACCAATAATAAACATCTCTATGGTTAGAACTTAACTGGATTGGAATGAGAACCGGGAGCATACTTAAGTGTATAGGAAATCTTCTTGTGTGTTTGCTATTCCTAGAGTTTACCCGGGAAGTGACAGACACACAGATGCCACTCGTCGCTCCTGTTATTCTTCCTGAAATGTATAAAATTTTCACAATGGCAGAGGTATGGAAAAAGACCCCTTTGTTTTCACTTTGCCAGTGTGCTTCCTGGTATAATGTGTTGTAGGCTGAGGACTCTGTCCACTGCTCTGAGCCCAAGAATGTTGTAGGTGTAGCTAGAAATTATATGTGAAAGTGTGCTGAATGTGTTAAGAGGACTTCTCAGAGAAGCAACAAATGGATTGCATGGGGTATTTGCACTTCCTTTCTATTTTTCCCTTGTATAAAAGATTCCAAGTTCATTTGCCAATAATAAGTAATTTGCCAGGGCCTTGCTTCCAAAGTCACACTTTGCTATAAGAAGAGCTAGTTACTGAATTGTGCTAAATTGACTAGAGCATGTTTCATGGCAGCTTGTGAAATGCTCTCTTGATATCAATATTTCTCTTGTTATACTTGAAATGTATTACATGTTTCCTTCTAGGTTTATGGTATTCGCACAAGGTCACGTGCAGTGGAGATCTTCACCACATGTGCCCATATGATCTGTAACATGGAAGAGCTAGAGAAAGTAAGAGTTGAATTTGATGTTTGTGAATTTAGTGTGTATGTTATAGGAAATGATTTCTGAGCAAATGTAAAACAGATGCGATTGGAAACAGGACATTTAGATTCAGCCCTGCTATTCTGGGGAGGAAGCACTATTGTCCATTTATTTTGGCTGTCAGTTATGAAGTAAACTGCACCTCAGACCCTCCCTGGTCTCTTGGTCCCTCCAAGGTCTCAGGCAGTCATCTGGCCAAGTGGACTCATGGAGTTGCCTCACTTTTGAAATGCAAAATTTAACTCTTGGCTATGGAGTCATGATAAGTCTCTATAAACAGACAGGTTCTGGTGTCTGAAATATTTATAGTTATCCCTGAACAATATCAAGGGAAACTATAATAATTTCCCTTGATATATACATATGTTAATTATTTCCCTTGATTTTGTTCAGTTTAGAGCCTGTAATTTTGCTTTGCTTGCCACTGTTCAGAACACGGCTTTGACTTTAGGAGAACAAGCTTTTAAATACCGTATTTACTTGCATACCACACACCCTTTCCCAAAAAATTCAGCCCTCCAAAATTGGGGAGGGTACTTTAAGTAGAGAATCAGGATGAAATAGAGCAAGAAGACACTGACTTTTTTTTTGGCTGTAGAGCCACTGTACTGGTGGAGGGTGCATGAGCTGCTGCCTGCAGTCTGTAGTATCTTGGTGAGGCTTGTGGTATGGAAACAACACTTTCTTATTTACAGGAATTTATATAAAGAACTATTTACAGCAAAGAAGTAACAGTCTTACTACTGCCCTTGCAAAGGTCTGGGGCCTAGCCTTTTTGCTGTCCTGCCACACCAGGAAGTCCCTGCTGCCTAACCCAGGCTGTCTCATGGGATGCTACACTTCCTGAACACTCTGTTTCCAGGAGGACTTACTCTGTCACACAGGCGTCCATGACTGGAAAAAATCTTTTTTCCTACATTCTGCCTTCCAAAAACAAGGTGTGTATTTTTATTTGGGGGCGTGTGGTATGCGGGAAAATACGGTATTCACCAGATGACTGAGCCCTTTAATTTTTAGGCTATCTCTTATTAGTAAGACAGCAATAATTAACTGGGTAAGTTGCAGTAGCTTTTAGACTTTGAGAAACCTATCAGTTTGACAGTTGGCATGAAAGATTGCTCAAAAAATGTACTTAAACTTGAGACTGCATGGACTTTGCAGTGCGCTGTCATTGTCACCGGCTTTTTTTTGTGGGGGGTGGCAGGGTGCAGAGCAGTATGGTTTGCTTTGCTGTCTTGGAGATTCAGGGTATGGGTAGGCATTCAGTTTAGGTGCCAAACATTTCCAATGCCATAAATGTGGTGAGAAGGGGGCTGTGCAGGGATTCCAGCTCCTGTGATGAGGGCTGCTCCTTGGTTTCCACTGCCCCAAAGGAAATGGTCATTGACAGCCTGCCGCTCTGGAAGTTGAAAAGCTGTTGGTGATCAGATTGACAGCTGCTGCTTTTTAGCAACTACTAAGACAGCCCCTCCCCTATACAGCGATGATAGGGCTCAGGAAAACACCTGACCCCCCTCTCCTGGGGAGACCCCAGATGTTTGAAGCCATGGGGATGCCCTGCCATCCCCATTACTGCCACTTTACTTTCAAAGATCTAGAGAGACCCCTGTTCAAGAGGTAAGGGACATTGGTGTAACCGTCTGAACTGTCCCAGGACTCTCTGGGAGCATCTGTGGTGAAAGGAATTGGTGCTGCTGCTTGAACAGTATTGGTACTATTCAGCTGCATCAGTGTCATCCCAGCAGAGGTCCCTGACAGTTCACTGCGGGACAGGTCACGAGGGAGCCAGTTATTTCTCTTCCTCCTTCTCTCTTGGAGTGAGTGGGGGGAGAAGGAGGAAGACTGGGCTCTGAAAGAAGCAAGCATGCATTACAGGTGGTCTGAGAGAACGTCTTTCTCTTGAAGTTGCTGGTTTAAAGAGCTGTATATATTTTTTTCTTTTTTTAAGGAACAGGTAGTTTTTATTCTGCAGAAAACCCCTTGAAGGCCTATATGCTATCTTACATTGTGCCTGAAAAAAAGGGCGTTTTTTTCCTTGGCACAAATGTACCTGTCCATGGTCTCAGCTTTGTAAAGCTTCATGGGAGGTATGTAAACTTACTAGTTATTGCATCTGGAATTCACTTGTTCTTCTGTTGATTATGACTAGGGTGCAGCCAAAGTGTTGATTTTTCCTGTGGTGCAGCAGTTCACAGAGGCCTTTGTTCAGGCTCTGCAGATGCCTGATGGGCCTACGTCAGACAGTGGATTTAAGATGGAGGTCTTAAAGGTAAGCTGGTTAAGAGTGTTAGACTACAGAAATGTTTATCCACAATCTTTTGACAGTCATAATCTTACGGTAGAAAACAAGAAAACCCTTGAACTGATTGCCCCCTCTGGCAATCTCATGTTATGTGGGATGTTGGAAGTTGTAACACTGAATCTTACAACATTAACATGAAATGTTGTGTCTGATTGAATTGAAAATACCTGTAACAAAAATGTTATTCTCTGACTCTTGTAAGGAGTATGCATGTGGGGTAGCTTGTCTCAGCTTTTTGATGCTTGATAGGTGGCATATTAATTTTCACTGACCATAGCTGTTCATGAAGATTCATACCACTTTGATCAAAAACATTTGGCAGTGTTACAGACAGGGCCCTGTGCATGCTGTGATTGCAGTGATGTGGTATTTACCTTTGTCCACTTAATTGTGGTACAAAATTCTCTACATTTTTTTTTTTTTTTTAATTTTGTGGTGTGAACTAGGAAAAGGTACACACAAGGTATTTGTAAACAGCCTAGTACAGTAAAGAGCTGCCTTTCTCACTTTTTTTTAAATCTTTACGTAAAGGTGTTCCAAGGTGCCATAAGACTTCTGTAGTTTGGGGTTGGCCATATTGTTGGATCTCCCTTCCCTTTCAGGACCTTCCTACACCTTTTATTATTTAACTGTTAAGTTACAGAAATACTTAAAGGCTACAGCTAGGGATTGTAGCCTATTCTAGATTCTCTGCCAAGGAGGAGTTTAGACAGATGCCACTCTTCCCTGTAGCCAAGCAAATGAGGATTAAAGAGTAAGAGTAGAAATCAAGTTCTCTCACAACAGATGGAAGAAAACGGAAGTTCAGGATGGGTTGCCCAGAGTAGCTTTCTCAACCCATGACTTTGACCCAAAAGTAGGTTGCAAAAATATGTGAAAGGGTTGCAAGCAGACTTTAAAAATGAATCAACAAACTTTTAAAAGTTGATTCTTCTTTTAAAGGAGAAAAAAAGTGGGAAAACTGTGTCTTTTTCCCTTGCAGCCTGTCAGTTCTAGCCTGCCTGGGACTGCTTGGGGACCCCTGCCCCTCACACTTGCCCCTTACCCCACACACTGGGGGTCTGTGGCTTGGGGGCAGGGGAAGCAGGTTGGGAGCAAGGGGCGCTGGGTTGAGACTGGCTGTCGATGTTTACAAATGGGTTCTGATACAAAAAAGGTTGAGAACCACTGGCCTAGAGCATAATGCAGCAGTCGGGAATTGGAAAGCAGAAAACCACTGAATCTGGTTCAGATCTGTCATTTCCTGGGCTTGGGCTGAGGATGTTGGAGGTCAGGGTGCTTAGTCATTATGGTCAGTGCTGTGCCCTATCAAGTTGGCTGTCTGGAGAATTAGTGGAGAGAGAAGCTGCTAAAAACAAATGTCAAAGGGCTTTGTCAGTGAGCACTTCAGTCCCTCTGGATTTAGGCTTTCCACAGCATGTTGGCGTTCTTGCTGTAGAATTTGATCCCATTCTGCTGTGTACTAAGTATGGGCTTCATTACAGTAAATACTCGCTGGCTTTCTTCTGCACACCCCACTACTCTGTCCCAGCATGCTGTTGATCAGTTGCACTTTGGGAAGCAATGGTGACAAATTTGGCATTGTCCTTAAATAGTGTATGCTGCCAAGGAAGAGAGGAAGCAGAGTAGGATTATAGGGATTCTGCAGAACATAACGATTGCACTGATACTGTAGCATTTTGCAGTAGAAAAGTAGGACTGAAATTTTCATCAATTTAATGAAAATCAAAGCCAACAGAAAAAATCTGAACTGGTATTTTAAGTGATTGGACAGTCTTATAATAAACTATTTTCAGTAAGTTAATGAATTGTAACTGGCAATAGTAATTATTCATGACAGCATTGGCAGATCAAATGGCAGGGGAATTGAACGATCTTTCCATTAGACTGAAAGTGACATTAGACTATTTGTGTGCAAATTCCTTTTGAGTATCCATGGATAGAAAGTGTAGTTACACAGGATAGGAGTGGTTTAAAAAAAGTTGAATATATTGAGGGGGAGGAGGGAGTACACGTTAAAGAGATGTAAGGTACAGTTTAAAATGTCATCAAACAAAAAATAATCCTGCCCCTTTAAAGTTTCCAATCCATGGGCATAAAAAGTTCCAAGAACCAGATAATTTTGCCTGTTCAGGGTCTCAATATTGACTGTGTTGTCAGCAAGCTGAAACTGCTGGGGGAGGGGGAGGTAAGCTTGACTTACCCCTACAAAAGAGCAAACATGAATAGAATATTTCTGAGAGAACTGGCAATGTTAATATAGTTATTCTGACTTTTTAATCTGATACATTGCTTGAATGTTCATTTGTAATTGTTCTTTTGTTTTCCAGGCTGTGACAGCACTAGTGAAGAACTATCCTAAGCACATGGTTTCCTCTATGCAGCAGGTCCTTCCTATAGTTTGGAATACCCTTACGGAAAGTGCAGCCTTATACCCTTTAAAATGTGTGGTGTAAATTAGAATAAAAGAAAATCCTCGTGGCCTCTCATAATAGGAAGCTACTATATATAGAGATCTTTTATGTAGCTACTCCAGAAATTGGAATGTAGTTAGTTTACCATTGCGGGTAAATAAATAAAAACACCAATTGATTGCATAGGCCTCTGATAACTTACTCAACTCAAAACAGTATGTAACTTTTTTAACAAGTTCACAGATTTTGAAAGCCAAAATGAACTGTTTTTCTTCTTAATTTGGCCATCTGTAATACACAACCATATAACTTTACCCGGTAATTTCAGTATAGGTTATTAGAAACGTAGAAAATAGGGTACCATTAAAAAAAAATACACTTAATTTTGATTTAAAGACTTCATCCAGGAATATCCTTTGGTTACAGACCTAATGTCTGTTCAAGCTGAAAAAGATTTAACTTTTTTTTATTTCATTTTTCATCCATCATATCTTCCCATGTTGCTTGCTTGGTTAGGGAGGCCCATCCAGTGGGTAGTTCTCCTGGTGATACTTCTTAATCTCTTCTTGGATAAACTAAATTGATTGACCTGCATTAGTCATTCGCTTTAAAGCCATTTCTCCAGACTAAAAGTAATCTCATGGCTCTTTTCCAAGCTTTCTCTTTTTTCAATGAGAACCAATGGGCACCCAGAAATTGGCAATCTGGTCCTCTGGGAAGGTACAGTACCTTTTGACAGACTACAGTATCTTAGGTATCTATTTTGCTTGCAACTCAGAGGGAGGTGGGAAAACAAATTGCAAAGACTTCAGGTTAAGAGCAGCTTTGTTTCTAACTAGAAGCAGCCTTCTAGAAATGTGCAAACCAAACTTTTGATCTTGTTTACTTAACTTACTCTACCTATGTGAGAACAGAAGTAAATTACACAGAAGAAGTAGAGGACCCTGTAGATTCTGATGGTAAGTATGAGTTGCACTACACTTACCTGTTTTAAAGATGGATAGTAGGGAAAGTAATCAAAACAAATCCTGCTGTCAAAACAGTGACCTAGACGTGCTAACAGTTCATGAAAACTTGCAGAGTTTTCCAGCATTGTACTATAATGCATTGATGTAGTGCACATGCTACTTCATAGATACACCAGGGTGTTTTCTTGGTCATAAATGAATTGTGGCTGGAAATCAAATGATTTTTAAACATCAGAGGAGTGACATTCTGGAGCAACATTCTAGTAAGAGTAGCAGAGGGGGGAAAAAAACCCTAATGAATTCTAAGATGGATCATGATAAGTTTATGAATGAGTATATGATATTGTGGCTTACAATAACATACAGTAAACTGTAGTGGTTAAGGAGGCCTCTACCTGTCCAATAATCCTTACTGTAGTTGAAGATTTAAATTAAGGAAGCCACTGTGTTAGGAAGACACTCTAGTTAGGTTTTTTTTAATGTATTTAAAAAAGAAAATCTGGCACCGCTTCTTTATTGTTACTAACGACATAATTGGCTGAAGGGACCTCTGTCCTTTCAGCTATGAAAAAGGCAGGACTTCTGTTAAAACCAAGTGTTGGCCCTTAATAATTTCCAGGGATTGCAATTTAGTGTAAAGGGGAAATGGGTTCTTTCTGGGTTTTCTCTGCAGTAGATCCAGTTCTTTCTAGTCTAGGAATGAAACTAAAGCTAATCCTGATTGATATAATAATGGTTTATAACTGCATTTGCAAGCCATTTGTGCTCTGTAACTCTGCATTTTCAGGTCTGAATCTTTTCCTTTGTTCTTTGTTCAGGTGAAGTATTGGGCTTTGAAAACCTTGTGTTCAGCATATTTGAATTTGTTCATGCCTTGTTGGAAAACCACAAATTTAAAAGCACAGTGAAAAAAGCTTTGCCTGAGCTAATCTACTACATCATTCTCTACATGCAAATTACAGAGGAGCAGGTGAGTACAGTTGTATAACATTGCGTAGGAAGTAAATTCAGTAAAGAAAGGAAGAGATGCCAAATTTTAAAACAAGCAGCTAATGCTCTAGAAAATATTTGAGTGGCAGGAAGCCATGCTACTAATGGCCTCATCCCTTTCTTAAAATTGTGTGTTAGGAGTTAGGAAAATTGAGAGAGTAGTAATATTCTAACATGCTTTGGGATAATGCTGGTAAGTGATGAAGGCATGTGATCAAGTTATCTTTTCATAGGTAAGATCATAGAATGTGCTGAGAGAAGTTCATAGTGTTTCTGCAGGAATGGAGGTAGAAGTTGTAATGGAAGGGATAGACTTTTGGCCTCCTTTTGTTCTTTGTTTTTCTTTTGTGGTAGTGTCCTTGAGCCCTTTCTTGTGTGTTTTGGGTTTTTTTTTTTTCCCCATACTAGTAATGTGTGCTAAGCCTAGGAAAAGGTTTGATGTATTTGCTGCTTGTATGTTCAGTGAGTTGGAGGCAGATACTCAATATTTGAAGGCAAAGTGCATTCCACAGCATGCTATTTGTTTGCCAGATGCTCACAGGGCTTATGAATGTTGTAAGACACCTTGAACCTATCATTGGTACAGTGATAAGAATGCAGGCCTCAGCATTTATCTGGGTTTAGAGCAGTTTAATTCATACATTTTCTCTGGGGACATCAGAAGCTTTTTCAAGGATGTTTGTGCATATGGGAATATAGGGTGCTAAGCCAGGAGTAGGCAAAGTCTGGCCCATGGGCCAGATCAGGCCCATGGTGGACTCCCATTTCCCAGTAGCCTCTGCAGTGGCAGCTCCTTCTGGCTGCAACTGCGGGACTCAGCCGCGCTGCTGGGGGTAGCACCCATGCAGGCAGGGCATGTGTCCAGGCAGCTGGCATGGAGCCGTGGCCAGGATCAAGACAGGCAGGCAGGGCTGGGGTGACCTTGGATTTTGAGGGGGCCAGGGCTGGGACAGAACCATGATCCGTTACCCACATGCCCATGTGATGAATGTAGATTCTGTGGGCAGAGATGTACAAAGCGCAGATCACGGCTCTGCTGTGTGCCCTGCCTGCGTGGCTCCTACCCAGTCAATCTCCATGGAGGCTGGTTGGGAACCACACAGGTAGGAGCTGCTGGGAAGTGAAGTCTGGCTGCTGGCCAGATCCACTATTTTGCCCACCCCTGTTCTAAACTAATGATTGAATAAATTAATGAGCACTTGCAATTGCAGTGAAACACTTATCAGAAATTCAAGAGGGTCTTCAGAGTCAGCTAAAATACTGTTCTGATCTCCCGTCTTAAATTAGTAGAACGTGCTCTTGACTCTAATCATATCCTGACTTACGCATTGCAGCCTTTTAGATATTATTTCTAACTGAAATGCAGCTAAATAAATATTAGTACATACTGACACCTGAACACTGAACCCATTTCAGAGGAAAGGTGGTTGAACCTTCCTGGCCATCTAATCCAACAGTTCAGCTATGTGCTTTGGATAATCATGAGAGTAGGCAAAGGATGTTGTTGTTTCTCAGCCATAGCATGTTACTGAACTATTGTTCTTTCCGCACCCCCCCCCCTTTTTTTTTCTTCAGATAAAAGTCTGGACTGCAAATCCACAGCAGTTTGTGGAGGATGAAGATGATGACACATTTTCCTATACAGTAAGGATCGCTGCACAAGACTTGTTGCTGGTAAGAAATGTACTTCATTTTTTTGAAAGAACCCTGATGGTATTGAGTTACAATCTAAATCAACCTAGTTTTTGTTACTGTCCCTTATGTGCCATCTTTACAACTCAGTTTGCTACAGCAGCAGCAAAAATGCTGTTCAAAATTAAATGATATAAAGACTAAGAATTAATAACTTCCACTTCTATCTAGGCTGTGGCTGCTGACTTCCAGAATGAGAGTGCAACTGCTTTGGCTGCAGCTGCTACAAGACATTTACAAGAAGCTGAACAGGCTAAAAACAGTGGTGCTGAGCATTGGTAAGGAGGCATAGTTGAAATGAATTGTGTATGTGAAATAATAAACTAGCTAGTCTCAGATTTGCGTCCTTGAGTCCTCTGAGATGGGCTCTTTTTAATTTTCACTAGAAAAACATTTAAGTTGCATCCTAAACCTGTTGTTATAACAAGTAAGGAGAGGAAGACCTCTTACAGAAGATATTACAGAGTATATTAGCTTCCTGATCATATTTAATTGGATTTTAGAGAGTAGCAGTAATCACTCCATAATTAAAATTGTAGCTAAACTCCTGTGGGTGTATGTATGTGTTCGCTTTAATGTTCAGTAGCCTATTCTACTGCACATTAAAGTGGTGCATAAAAAATCGTACTAATACATTGACGCACAGTAGAATAGGCTATTGTGCATATTTTAAAAATCTAAAATACTAGATTTCATTTTTTTTTTTTACTAAGCTCAAAATAGAAACCCAACACCAAAAGGGCTTTTATATAAAAATGGAGAAAATTCTTTTATGATGAGACTTTTATATTTAGAATTAAAAAGTTACTTAAGTTAATGGGATTAATCTCTAAAAGCGGCAAAGCGTACTTTGGCCCTGCAGCCTTTTGGCAGCCTCTCCTTTTGGACATTAGGAAAAAGTCAAGAAGGAAGTTTGGGCAGGAGAAGAGCATGGGAAATTGTCTGGAGCTGAGAAGAATGTACTGTGGAAATGGGAGGGAAACAGGAATGTGGGAAAGGGGTGTGGGGAAACACTACCAAAAAATATTCTACTGCCTCTAGAAACCTTAGAATCTGGGATTTCCTTTTGCAGCTCTGCTGAGACTTCAGCCTCTGGTGTGGTTGAGACTTTCCCTTGGAACAATTGTAAAGCAGCCTTAAAAGTAAATTTTTGGCTCTAAGTGTGAGAATGGGATGCCACCCAATTGCTCCCAGTGAGATCTGCTACCATCATAGTATAGACCAGGGGTGGGCAAAATGTGGCCCGTGGGCTGGATGTGGCCTGCAGGGCCCCTACAAAATTTAGAAAATTAATATTTATCCACCCCTGGCTGCTTGTCATATGGCCCTCAATGGCTTGCCAAAACTCAGTAAGCGGCCCTCCTCCTGAAATAATTGCCTGCCCAAGTATAGACAGCCTAAGAGACCTGTTACTGACCTTCTGCAGTGGCCTTGTGAAAGGAGCCATAATGTTGCACCCAGAAAACCTTAGGGTTTCAGTGGTAGTCTTCATAACCAGCCCAGTGGTCTGTTAGCATTAGCAGGCTTGGTAGATACTACTGGGTGGAAATTTAAAATTGAATTCCAAATTTCCCCAAGTTGGGTTGCCTTATTGAAGGTTATTAGGTAGGAGAGGTTGTTGGTTTTGCTTCTGAACAGTTCCCTGAGGCCTGCCAAATGAAGGAAGGGGCTCTTACAGGTATCCTTATGATCACTGGTTTCAAAAGGCCCTTGAATGAGCCTTCTTTTTGTTCTGGAGTATGTTTAAACCTACTGACGCTTGCCCTAGGGACTTGGACTTCTGTGTCCCCTGTGTGCTTCTAGGGCTGTGGGAGGCTTTGGTGAGGCCCAGCAAGCTTCCTAATCTGGCTTGCAGAAGGACATGTGGAAGCCTGAAGGAGTATTGAGGCACTTGCTGTAAGAGAACCCGTAGCCCTCATGATGATGCATGAGTTCTGCTCCTTTCTTGCAGCTATCAGGAAATCAACAGGAAGGAAGAGGGTTCTTTTTTCAGGCACCTGTTAAGGTTAATTAAATGTCTTTAAGGCTGGTTTTACCAATGTGATGGCCACGTTAAAGTCCCTTTTGCCCTTCTCTGAATGAAATTTCCAGACTAAAACTTTATTAAATTGAAGGAGAGAGACTAAAGCTATTTGTTTGTCTTTTAAAGTTAACATTAATTCTGTACTTCCTGGTGTTTCTTTGTAAAATGTACTTATTCATTTAGGTAGGCAGGTTTGTTTGAGTAGAAGTGATATCATTTATTAGACCAACTGAGTAGTTGGAAAAAAGTTCTGGGCAAGCTTTTGGGAACAGTCACCCTTCTTCAGGCATAGGGACTCTCTGCTGGTCTTTATTTAGTATTTTATATATACCAGGAAGTTCAGAGTTAATGTTAACTAAAAGACAACTTCATATCAAATAGTTTTGGTCTGGAATCATAATATTGTATAGATAGTAAAGGATTTCAAAAGAGCTAATGATTGGCCACCATCAGTAGTAGATGCCACCATATTTTGACTTGTTGGCCTTTCTCATCATTTTCATTTATTTTGTGGTGGAATATGGTATAATGGTGGGAAATATTACGAAACAAATGTAGGAAAATTAAAGGCATCTAAATTCTTTTCTAGGTGGAAGATACATGAGGCCTGTATGCTGGCTCTAGGCTCTGTGAAATCTATCATTACAGACAGTGTGAAGAATGGTAGAGTTCATTTTGATATGCATGGTTTCCTCACGAATGTTGTTCTTGCCGACCTCAACTTATCAGGTAGGTCCCTAAAAGCTTTGAATAGTTACAGGTGCCAAGAATCTGATGAGCCAAACCTGTTCAAAAGCATTTACAAATAAGTCTCTGGAGTATGCAGTGGAAAATGGTATTTGGCATGACTTCTTATTAGTCACAGAAAACTTGAGGAAGAGGCCAAATTGATCTTTATCTCTTCCTTCCCTGTTTATACGCAATCCAGGTTAAGTGTCATCTTAGTTGAATAGTAAGCCAGTATATTTTACTGAAATGCTTTGCATATATGTAGATGACTTGGTACTTGCAGGACCTCCCTGGGGTAGAAGAGAAAAAATTTTGGAGAACTTTTTGAAGGACTTTTCCACTCCCTATAAGGTGCTTTGAACATTTCAAGATTCCAGTAGCACCAGAATATTTTAAACTGTTTAGTTTACTTTACTTTTAATTTCTCAGTGCATTCTGTTCCTGACTAACCTAAATAACTGTCATCTGCAACTATTGCTGTGTTTTTGATCATCCCTATTTCCAGATTGCAAATAAAGCAGGATCTAGAAGAGCACGTTGAAATGCATACTGTCAACTTGTGCCATAACAAATTGTTAGTTTAATACTATTTTGTTTCCCATCTGCTACTTTTGCCAAAGCTTTTGCCTTTTATCCCATGATTTCTAATCTTTTTAATAGTCTTTTCCATGACCTTCTCAAAAGCCATTTGGAAATACTAAGACATTGTCAATTGCTACTCTTATCTGTTAGAATTCTTTGAATGTGTCAGTAAATTAAGATCAGCACAACTGATTACATGTTGCAGAGCCCCCCATGCAGTGGGGATTGCCCCCCTGCCTGGCAGCACCTGGTGAGTGGGGCTTTTCTTTAAAGCACTGCAAGTGGGGGGGTGGAGTAGCCATGGCGCGGGGCTGGGGGAGCAGGCAGGGGATGGGGCATGGCAGGGGGCCCCCCCATGGTCCCCTCCCCCGTCCCCTACTTACCGGCTCCGAGTCCTGCTGCAGCCACCAGGGACTGCCCAAATCATCGAGGCTCTCCGAATCTTTTCTGAAGATGCGGAGAGCTTGAATCGATTCGGTCCTTTTAATTGGTTCCCTGATTCGATCTGGATTCATAGATTTGGCCACCGAATTGGATTGAATCTCCTTTGAATCAAATCAGCACCTGAAGCTTCTCGCAGCCCTGTTGTCTAGGGTGAGTTAGGGATGATTCTGCCTTGAACAGGAGGTCGGACTAGATGACATGCTGAGTCCCTTCCAGCCTTACTTTTTGTGACTCGAAGACTTGATTTCCACCCCCCTTTATGGTTAGATCTTACCATGATCTTTCAGGTGGTTGATTGTATTTTCACTTATTTCGTCTGATCTTTCAATATACATGTAGGATTTTTTACAGCTCTATAATTAATTATTTAAGTCCTTTTTAAATCTAGGCTTAGTGTATTCTGCCACCCTTTATGGGAAAGTGGTGGTATAAAGAGCTTGTGTGATGCAACACTCCCCAACCTGGAATTCAGTCAGTTGTGCCTTTGAGATGTACCCTAGGGTGCACTCACACTTTCAGGGTGTCCTTCAGCCCCAGACTCCTCTACTCTTTGTGCTTGGCCACTGAGATGTGCCAGAAGCCATCTCCTTGGCCTTTGGTACATCAGTTTTACCTTTGTCACCCAGGTTGGTGCTGGCTTTTGGCAGAAGAGACTTTTCCAGTTTAAAGAATCACTCCTTTTATCCAGTTTGTACTCAGAAATTACAGGTCCCATCCTCTGAAGAAGAGGCCTGCCTGTTTGGTCAGATGCTCTAAAATTCTAAATGAATGTACTGACAAAGTTATGAGAGATAACAAAACAATTTATAATAAAAATAAGAGCAGTCATAAAAATCAGTAACAATGTGTTGAAACAAAAATAAAAAAAAACTAAAGGAAACATTAAAATAATAATATGATTTTTAACCCTGCATCTTAAACCTAAGATGTCAGCTTCTACTCTGCTTGACAGGTTAGAAAGCAGCTGTTGCAAATTCTCCTGTCAGCTAGTAACCTGAATGAAAATGTCCCCTTGTGTCTGGGAAAACTGAAGTCAAAGGCTTGCTCTCATGGCAAGGCTTAATTAAATATGGTCTCTTACCTGACTGCATAATTCCATTGAATTCTTGGGGAGCCTGTATATGTAAATAACTTCCTGTCCCATGGTGTGCATCAGTTAGACCGGATGTCTTTCCTGATCCAGTTAAGACCAGGAGAATATTTACATCCTTTCAGACAAAGATTGCTAATCCAATCTTTTGGATGTGGTTTATCTCAATGGTGTCTCATTTGTTTTCCCCACTGTGAAAAATATTCTTTGAATAGCCTATTTCCAGGAGTCATACTTGCTACAAACCTCTCCTTTTAACATGTAAATTCATCACCACCTGGAAGAGCCTGACCCCTGTGCCCCCCCAGGGCCCAACAACCTATTTGAGTGGCCATTAAACCATGCCCATTTTGGATGCTAATGCTCAGTGATTGATTTCTCTCAGGTGTGAATAGGGGAGGAACACTTAAGTTAATCATCACCCCATTACCCAATCCGGACCTTGTGCTGTATTTTAAATGGTTAAATCCCCAATCTGGATTGTATTTTAAATGGTCAGTTTGTTCCACACCTCTTCTGATCCATGGCTTTCTGTGAAAGCCTCATCTTTATTACCATAAAGGAATGTTGAAGGTAGGAGTATCTCCAACACTGCCAGTAATGAAGGCTGACGCAGAGAAACATTTTGGCCATGTCCTTACCTTTAACCCTTGGTTTATCAAGTGTACTTATTACTTCCTTCACAGCTTACCTGTTTCTGATATACTTAAACAATGTTAATTTAGTTGTTGTTGTTTTTTTTAACTTGAGCTGTTTGCTCTTTGAAGTTTCAATTTTGGCTCTCAAATTACTTCATTTTGCTTCCTGTAACTTATACCCCCTGTCTATAGGTTTTTCTACAGTCTGGTTTCCAAATTAATCTTGTTATTTAGCTATATTGGTGTACCCCTTGCCTGCCTGGTTTCCTTTCTGTTTAACTGTGGTTCTGAAGGCGTCCATGTTTGTGCGTCTGAGTGGCTTCTGTGTAACCTCTATGAATTTCACTTTTAAATATTTTGACTAAGTTCATTTTAAGTGAAAGTGCCCCTTCTGAAGTTGTGGCACCACATCCCTTTTTGGTACTCACTTTACTAGTAGGATGTTGAATATAATTGTATTGAAGTCATTTGCCTGCTTTTTTAAATCTTTTTTTCCCTCCCCCCCCTTTTATTTCTTATCTTTCCTCTGAGTTTACTTCAAATTAACACCCTTCCTCCTGTTGTTTAGCCATTTCCAAACACTTTGAATTTCATTCTGAGAAGAAGGTCATTTGAGTTAAGGTCTGAAATTTGGTCTGTTTCTTTTTTTTTTCCTTTTTCCAAATTTCCGTTGTCGTGAACTTCACTCTTCTTCCATATTCCGTCTGTTTCAGTGTTTGGGAAACCTTTACAGGATTGTATTGAATACATTTGTGTTACCAGCCGAAGGTTTGATTAACACCTATGAAAGTAGGAACATTTTAAAAAAATGAAAGCTTGGGTTGTTTGGAGTTCATCATGCAGACTAGATCAGTTGCCCCTCCCCCTGCCTTAATGGTCTTCTCTGACATGTAGAAGACCTTCCTATAAAATACTGCATGTAGGGAGAGCGGAGTATTTGGATGCAGAAAAAAAATACTAAACTTAAATTTGCAAAACTTAGTCTAAAACATTTCTCTTCCTTCAGTCTCTCCTTTCCTGCTGGGCCGAGCTCTTTGGGCTGCCAGTCGTTTCACAGTGGCTATGTCTCCAGAACTAATCCAGCAGTTCCTACAGGCTACAGTCAGTGGTCTTCATGAGACCCAGCCCCCTTCTGTCCGGATTTCCGCAGTCAGGGCTATCTGGGGGTAAGTAGACCACACAGTATGATTGACCTTGTAGATGGAAAAGAATCTTTTGAGAAGGAATGGTTTAATACAGCTGGTGCTATAGATCAGGAAAATTGAGGTGTGCTTTGGAGGCGGACTTTTATAAATGAGGGGCAGGTTTGACTCTTAAAACATTATAAAGTTCTAAACCAGCCTAAAACTACACAAATTGACCATGTAAGATATGCTGTTGAAAGTTAGTATGACAAATGCTTTCAAAACACCACAGTAAGAAAGCATGGGGACAAAAGGAGGTACTGGATCATAGGAATATAAGCAAGTAGGGCTGGAAGGGGCTGGTGGTGGTGGTTGTGAGGGCAGAGGTGCCCCCAGCTCTCCTTCTCCTTTGCCCTGGGACCCCATGGGTTGCTGAGGTTGCAGGGTCCTTTGAGCTCGAGGGGTGACTCTGTGTTGGGGTGCAGGTTGGGAGGTGGTGTGAGGGTGAGGTGGGGAGGAAAGGCAAAGGTGGCTAGCTAGAAGGGTGGGACAGGCACTTTCCTGCCGTACTGGGCAGTGATCCACACACCTGGCTGTGTGTGTGTCTCTCCCCACCCCTGCTGGAGCCTCCTGGAGCTCGCTGTTGGGCTGCGCTGTAGCCCTACCCGTTGCCCCATGCTTGAGGGGGCTGAGACCCATTAGCCCCAGCCTTCCACTGCCTATGATCACATGGCAGGGTGAGAAGGAGAGATTAGACGAACAAAACGCAAACACTCAGACCCACACAGGAGGGAAAAGAGAAGCACAGTCTGACTTTTTCAGATTATGGACAAACAGTGGAAATGGAGGAAGGGGTACATTGTTTGTCAGAAGAGGGTAAACGTGGAGTTGCAGCAGCAGATAGTTGGGGGTGGAGTGGGGAGGGGAGGGTCCACAGGTACTGTAGGAGCTCCCTGGAGCATCAGCAGCAGTAGAGGGAGAGGAGCCCATCCGTATCTCTGTCTTCCCCCTGTACAGGGGGAGACTGGCATAGGTTAGGGCTCAGGAGTTCCTGCTCCCAGGTCCAGCCAGGCTCCCTCTTCTTCCCTGTAGCCAGATTCAGATTGCAGTGCTCCTTGTGAGCTGGATCAGGTCCCACTTCCAGCGACAGGATGAGCAGTCTCACTTGTCCCGCCACTGAATTGTCAGGTACAGAGCCCTGCTACATGTTTATTTGGGGAGCAATGGGATGGGATGAGTAGCAACAGAGGTGTTAACTCCTCAAGAGCCTGCAGCTGCTGTGTCACCTCAGGGAGCCACAGGGCTTAAAATCATTGTTACTCAAAGCAGGTACCCAGTAGGACTCTGTTCTCTTGGACATGTGATGGCAGTGTTTAAGCTTGTGGCTTCCTGAATGGGCAGAGCTGCTCAGGAGCCCCTAGGATTAATGCTACCATCTCTTGCCTAATTGCTATTCAATGTACCCCGAAACTCTGTGGCAGGATTAACAGCAGTGCTGGAGCTGCTGGCTCAGGGAGCCATTGGAGTCAACACCACCACCACTTCCGCTGCTGCCTAATTCTCAGCCCTTTTAGGAGCTCTGCAGGCCAGATGATAATGCTCTTGAGCCTGATCTGGCCTATAGGTAGCATATTTGACACCTCTGTTCTAGTTAGAACTGAAGTTCTGTTTTCTGCCATGTTTTTCTTTAGTTACTGTGACCAGCTGAAGAGCTCTGAAAGCACACATGTATTGCAGCCTTTCCTTCCCAGTATTCTTGATGGACTGATCCACTTGGCAACTCAGTTCAGTTCAGAAGTCTTAAACCTTGTGATGGAAACACTCTGCATTGTCTGTACAGTAGACCCAGCTTTTACAGCAAGTGTGGAGAGCAAGATCTGTCCCTTCACTATTGCAATCTTCCTTAAGTATAGTAATGGTATGTGCCTAAGGTTTGTCTCTTACAATATGGCTATTTTTGCATATGAACCCTTGTTAAGCTTAATGTCTTGTAAAGTTGATTTTTAAATTTTGTGTCTAAAATTTACAGAGAAACAGTTCAGAAATGCATTGTTTCATATATTAAGGCCAGAAGGAGTCGCTGTTAGCAAGTTCTCCTTAAGTCCCAGAGAATTTCATTCATTGATTTCTCTTAACTGGCCCATATTTAATGAGTTAACTCAACCACTACTTTAGAAAGTTGCCGTTTGGGATTTAAAGACTTCAGGTGATGATGAACCTACTACATCTCTTAGTTAATTGTTCCAAAAATATACTTTATTTCAAATCTTGCGTCACAACAGGCATCCTGACTGGGTAACAAGTGTTCAGGAAACCATGTGCACCCGGTATGACAACTGAACAGCTGGATTCAAATCTGAATGATTATGCCAAACCTGACATGGCTGACAAGGAAACATCATAAGCTATCACCTTGATAGAGGGTAGGGGCCTATATCAGGGGGCCCCTTGTGAGCCAGCTGCTGACACATACACACCAGGGCTCTGTCACTGGGAATTTGACAGCTGGCCCTGCCCCTGAATTCCCAGCTGTTCTATGAGTCCCACTGGCCACATAAAACAAGCTGTATCTTTGAACACCCCTGTTTAAAGAAAATGGTCTCCGTGACTCTGGGACAAGCAGTGGTCCAGAACAGGAGATGCTGGTGCTGGCTCTGGCTGCATGTTGTTGGGGCCTATACAGGAGATACAGAATTGGTTTGACCTGGAGCAATGAATAGCACACTTCCCTCCTTTAGTAAGGATTGAGAATGTGTTTTGTGGGCAGTAAATCTTGAAGAATTTCATTTCCTGTGTAATTTTGTTTTCTTTAGTGTGGCTAAAAGAAATGGCCATGTAATTGGATGATCCAGTAAAAGCTATTTCTGTAACGTGTCTTAAAATTTCCAGTTTTCCCTTTTGAGACAAACATCTGTGAATTTGTCTTCATAACTTGTGCTTTCTCATTTCAGATCCAGTTGTGGCCTCTCTTGCCCAAGATATCTTCAAAGAGCTGGCGCAGATAGAAGCCTGCCAAGGTCCGATGCAGATGAGATTAATCCCAACTCTTGTCAGCATCATGCAGGCTCCTGCTGATAAGATTCCAGCAGGACTTTGTGCAGTAAGTATTATGGGAGAAGGTATTTGGCTGCAGATGATTGTCTTGCAGGTTAAAGGATAGGGTTTGCACCTTCCTGCTTTGCTAGTCTTTTCTGGTATTAAAAGATTGGATGCCTTTACATTACCCGTAAGCATTTGCTTAAATGATGAACAGAAACTTTTTCTTGGAAAAAGGGAGACATGCAAGGAGGACAGAAGGATTTGCTAGAGCCTTGGGATCTGCATTTTGTCAGTCACCTGTTATATGGTCTTTAGAATGTTATTAGCTGTTTTTTACTATTTGAAATATTGTAACATATGGTGCTAGTTTTCAGTCAGTGGAGAATTCTCCAGTAGAACACACACTTATGCATGTCATACAGCCACAGATTGTTGGAAATCAAGATATTTGCATCTTCCCACATGGGTGTACCATTGTGTGCACTATAAACGTATTGTATGTGCAACTGTGTATATGTAAAGAGCATCAAATTAGGATTCCATGTATCTGTGGCTAGTAAATGATAGCTATGTTTAAAAATGTTGTGGCTATCGATAAGTAATCTTTTAGACCAGTTTGTCTAACAATTAGTACAGGGATAGGCAAAATACAGCCCAGGCTAGATCCAGCCTACAGAGGGACTTTGACTAACTCATGGCGGGTCCCTCAGTCCTGCCTGGCCTGGGCACTGTCTGGCCTGTGGTGCGTCTTGCCACCCCCGGGCAGGCAGCGGGCTGGGGTAGCTCCATAGCCAGACTCCATTTCCCAGCAGCCATGGCAGCTTCTTCCGGCTGCCCCTGCTGCTGGCTCCAGCCCCATGGCAACCATCCAGGATCTGTGGCCAGGGCCTGAGCCCCAGACCCTGTATGGGTGGTTGGGGTCCCTGTAGTGCTCATTCCTGACCTGCCTGCCCTGGCCTTAGCAGCAGTGGTGAGACTAAATGGGACCCAGAGCTGCCCTGCTAGGTGTGGGGGGCCTGGAGGCAGCACTGGTGGCAGTGGCAACTTCAGGAAAGAGCTGCAAGACAGCCCTGGCACAGGCTCTGGGTTTGGCATTTTCCTGCTGCCACTGCTCATCATGGCCAGGGTGGGCAGGTCTGCTCATCATGGCCAGGGTGGGCAGGTCCAGAGTGGGTGCTACAGGGACCTTAACCACCCCCCTCCCCCAACGCAGGGCAGGCTGGGACTGTGCACTCAGCCCAGGGCTTGGGCTCTACCTACGCAGGTCCCAGTGGGTCTCAACGGGACTGGGATTAGGGCTGGCAGCGGTAGCAGTTGGAAGGAGCTGCCACCATCTCTGTGCCTGGGCTGCTACCACTGAAGCCGGGTAGTGGCTCCAGCTTCTCCTTGGGGTCTGTGTAGGCAGGGCCCAAACCTTAGGCTGAGCGCATGGCCCCAGCCCACCCCAGAAGGGGGATTAGGTTCCCCGCAGCACCTACTTCAGACCCAACTGCTATGGGCATGATGGATGGTGGTGGGAAGAAGCAGGATCTGGAGTCTGTCCCAGGGCTACCGTGCGGCACTTCTCTGCCACTGTTGCCATCAGCGCCTGTGCCAGCCTACTCGTACCCGTGCCAGCTTCTCACCCAGCTGTGGCCCCATCTTGCATAGGGAGGTTTAGTGAGCTGTTGTGCAGGGGCCCATGACAGCTCTCCAAAACTCCTTGTGGCCCACCAGCCCAAATTATTGCCCACCCCTGCATTAGTAGATACTAATCTTTTTATTGGCTCTTTATAAACTAAATGGAAGAATGTAGAGTGTAATAGTTTGGGAAATACATAAATATACCCTCCATTGCCTTCTGGTGTTAAATTAACACTTGAATTAACTGGTAGAGGAATCAGTTCTATGCTAACTGGTGGTATAAGGATTCTGGAAAGTTTGTGTTTTTGGGGTGTACTAGCACCAGGGGTATCACTCAGTACTGTGTAGAAATATAGCTATATGTGAATGAGTTATGTCACGTGTCAGAAGTGGGACAGCCGTGGTAGTTTGCTGTTCCATCAGGCTAATACACTCTGCTTCCTAGTATGTAAAATGCCATTTTGATGGGTATAATGTACATCCGGTATGACAGCTGAACAACTGGACACCGTCCTATTCCTAAATCTGAATGATTATGCCAACCTGACGTGGCTGACAAGGACATGTCATAGGCTATGGAGTCCTGTGAAATGGATGAATTAGTCACCCCAAAACTCTTTCCGGGAAAAGAATGGTGTAAATATTAACAGCTGTTTGAATGCAGGCATTCACTTGCAGAATTAATGTGCTGTTTGCAGAAGGAAAATGCTGCAGCTGTAGGATGTGGTTAACTGACAACAGAAATTTAGTGATGTAGAAATATGCTATTTTGATCTCTCCAAGACTGCTGTTTCTACAGTGACTCTAATAGGCAGTGGTCTCCTACATTCATTAATAACAATAGCTTTTTCCAAGACTTTTGGAAGTTGAGTTCTCTTCAACAGTCTCTTCAGCTTTGTCATGTTAGCAAGGCAGGATAGAGGGACCTGTTGAGTCAGTTCTGTGTTCCCTCTACATTTCCAGGGAAGCCTTTGCAGGTGCTCCACAAACCTTGGGAAATGCTGAGTTACTGCACTGTTGCTGCTGTTTTTTAAAAGTGTTCTCTTTGCTTTGCCCTTTCAGACTTCTATTGATATATTAACCACAGTTGTGAGGAATACAAAACCACCTCTGTCCCAGCTCTTGATTTGCCAAGCATTCCCTGCAGTGGCTCAGTGCAGCCTGAACACAGACGACAATGCTACCATGCAGGTAACATCCGTAGGGATGGAGCTGAGGGAGTGCAGGGTCACGTTAGTTCAAGGTGGTGGATAACACAGGTGAATCACTTGACATCGTACCATAACCTAGTCTTTTGGGGGTTCACTCTGCCTAGAGGGAAACCAAACTTTGCTCACTGGCAGCCAGAAGGAAATAACTGGAGTAAAGCCATGTCTTTCTGGCTCCAGTTAGGGGGATGGGGGTGTTCAGGGCAGATTTCACTGTCTACTGTTAAATCCTGATTGCTTCAGAATTACTGCTTAATGCAGCTAATTCTATGAGTGGTGAATGCTTCCTCCCTGGTCACTGCTATTAATCCATGTTTCCTTCCTTTTCCCTTCCACCAAAATCCCAATCTTTGGGTGGAAGAAGAGAAAGAGGAAATTGTATCTGTAGTACCAGAAAACACCTTCTATTTTCTGCCTGTTGGCGTTCTCTGCTGATCCTTGTTCATGCCATAGTTTTAAGCAAGTGGGACTTCCAGGTTTGAGACAGAGCTCTCTGAGCCTTTCCACTTTTAAAACAAGGTTTTTAGTTAAAATTTGAAGCTCAATTACCCACCTAATCTTAAAAATGGAGAGAAGCAGCTCTTTGGTTCCATCTGCCCTTTCTTATTGCCAAACATAAATTTTGGCAGCACTTCAGTGAGAATGAGGTAAAACACTGCATGCTGTATTGTGGCACTGCACTCTTTTTGTTTAAACAAATACAGAAAGTCCAGCTTTATTGTAGGATTCATTTGACCATGTTCATACCATGTTGCACTCCTAGCTATTGTGGTCTTTAGGTGGTCAGAATCCCTCACAATGTATTTGAATACCAGGCTACTGGCATAGAATGGCAGATATAAGCACTTGAGGTTATCTTTATTTTTACCAAGTGTACCTACACAGAGCTGCCTGAACATAGCAGTGTGTATGACTTATTAAATCATTCTTTCTATCGGTGGTCATTTTGCAGCATATTCAATAAGAATTAAATATTTAACAAGGTGTCACGTTTAGCTATTCTTATTTAGGGTGCTTTCTGATGTAGTGAATGGGCGTTCTTGTTTGTTTGGGAGTCTACAGTGTGGTCAATGACAGTCTTAACAACAATTCTCTCTCTTGTTTTCAGAATGGTGGCGAGTGTCTACGTGCATATGTCTCAGTAGCATTAGAACAGATTGCGCAATGGCATGATGAACAAGGCCACAATGGGCTATGGTACGTGATGCAGGTAGTGAGCCAACTTCTGGATCCGCGGACCTCTGAGTTCACAGCTGCTTTCGTGGGCAGACTGGTCTCCACGCTGATTTCCAAAGCAGGAAGTGAGCTGGGAGAGAACCTGGACCAGATATTGAGAGCGATCCTTAGCAAAATGCAACAAGCAGAGACACTCAGTGTAATGCAGGTAAGTAAGCTGAAGACTCAGTGGAAACTTTTACCAGTAGCAGGAACAGAGATTTCACCTGGTACTAAAGCATTTGCTTGATTTATTGTCCATTTATGCAGTTGCAGGTTCCACATACTTTCCCAGGGAAGTTGAGCTACAAAAACCTGTTCTCTGCGAACACATTTACCTCTCTTGAGATATCTGAAGCATGGATTCAGTTTTGCATTGCTGTTTTTGGCCGCCATCTGCTCTGGTGCTTCTTTTTGATCGTAGAATTGAGGTGTCCTGAAGAGGGAAGATAGAATTCTTAGTCTGTTCTAGGCATGCTGACTACTTATGACAATAAAGTACGCTTCAAGTAGAAGTAGGAAGGGTTGTTACTTCTTTATAGAAGCAGTTCTAATACAGGTACAGGAATACTGTCGCATACGTAGAGCTATTTGGATCCCTTGGTAAACCAAGCTCATTCAAATAATATACAACCAAATGCAAGGTCATTAGTGATTTTATTGTGGAAGCCCCTTCTGGGCCAGATCTGGATCTAGCAGCCACAACAGATCTGTGTCTGCTCAAGGAGCCGTGTGGGTTAATGGTGCTGCTGCTTACCTTGCCCTGGAATTCCTGATCCTCCTGGAAGCTCAACAGGGCAGAGATGGCCTGTGGGCTGTGTGTTCAACACCTCTTCTTCAAAGGTTGCAGTATTCAGGTTACACTGGGAGCTCATGTTCAGTTGGTTGTGATACCATGGCAAGGAGAGCAAGTGCAATTGTTGCATGTATAAATGGTGAGAAGGTTTTTCATCGCATGTAGCATTTTTAATGACCTGCACAAGTCTAATGAGATCCAGTGCCCGGGAGCTGAGGATAGGTAATCTAAGGTTATAGATGGATGTAACAAGTATATTGATATCGGAGGGTACCAGTATAAGCTGCTTGGATGCAACCGGTTATGTTTGTATGGTTCTTCGATGATTCAGGTGTAGCAAAACAATTCACCTGCTTTGATTAGGGTAAACTTTAACCTGCGTTGATTAGGGTAAACATGTAGTTTAGATATAACTTGGATTGCTGCAGGACCATACAAATATAACAGCTGAAACATGCTTCTGAGCAATAGCTCCACTTTCCTTATTAAAGCAGTTAAATATGTTTGGTCATACCCTTAGAGCAGAAATGAGATGCAAATATTTGAAGACTGCAAGTAAATAGCCATTAGAACAAGTTGCATAAAGATGTGATGAATTCTTACTTAGAGTTTTTAAATCAAGGTGGATGTAGTTTGAACTAGAGCATATCTTAATCAGAAGTTACTTAATGTGAAATGGGAATTACTAATAGAAACTCTTTGACCTACTTTATTCATTTGGTTTTGCTACCACTTGTATAACCACAGATAAATGAAGTCAGTTCAAAGAATCATAAAAAATGAGGGTTGGAAGGGACCTCAGGAGGTCATCTAGTTCAACTGCCTGCTCAAAGCAGGACTGTCCCCAACTAGATCATCCCAGCCAAAGCTTTGTCTAGCTGGGTTTTGAAAACCTCCAAAGGTGGAGCTTCCACCACCTCTTTGGGTAACCTATTCTAGTGTCTTACTACCCTCCTAGTGAGAAAATGCTTCCTAATATCTAACCTAAACTTCCCTTGCTGCAACTTGAGACTGTTGCTCATTGTTTGTCATTTGCCACCACTGAGAACAGTCCAGCTCCATCTTCTTTTGAACTCCCCTTCAGGTAGTTGAAGGGTTGCTATTAAATCCCTCCTCCGTCCTCTCTTCTCTAGACTAAATAAGCCCAATTCTGCAAGCCTGTTCTCATAAGCCATGTCCCACAGCCCTGTCATCATTGTCGTTGTCCTCTGCTGACTTCAATTTGTCCATGTCCTTTCTGTAGTGGGGGGCCCAAAACTGGACACAGTACTCCGGATGTCGCCTCACCAGTGCTGAATAGAATGTTTTTGTTACTTTTTTTAGGGCTGGAAGGGACCTTGGAAGATCGAGTCCAGCCCCCCGCCTGAAAGGCAGGAAGTCAGCTGGGGTTATAGGATCCCAGCAAGATGAGCATCCAGTTTTCTCTTGAAGGTGTTCAATGTAGGTGCTTGAACCACCTCTGATGGCAGGCTATTCCAGACCTTGGGGGCTCGGACAGTAAAGAAATTCTTCCTTATGTCCAGCCTGAAATGGTCTTACAGTAGTTTATGACCG
>NW_017728934.1:3325060-3384857 GCF_001723895.1 Crocodylus porosus
TGAATTGTGGAGCCCAAAACTGGACGCAGTACTCCAGCTGCGGCCTCACCAAGGCCGAGTACAAGGGGAGAATGACGTCCCAGGATTTGCTCGAGAAGCATCTATGGATGCAAGCCAGCGTTTTGGTCATTTTACTAGCCACAGCATCGCATTGCAGGCTCATGTTCATCTTGTGGTCAGTGATGACCCCCAAGTCTTTCTTCTGTAGTGCTAGCCAGTGTAGCACTGCCGAGCCTGTAAGGATGCTGTAGGTTTTTCCTCCCAGGGTGGAGAACCTCATGTTTTTCAGTGTTAAACACCATGAGGTTCTTGTCCGCCCATTTGCTGAGCCTGTCCATGTCAGCCTGAATCGCCCACCTTCTTCTGGTGTGGATGCTTTGCCCCAAAATTTGGTATCATCGGCAAACTTGGCCAATCCGCTTCTGACTCCAGTGTCCACATCATTGATGAAGATGTTGAACAGTATGGGTCCAAGGACAGAGCCTTGGGGGACCCCACGGGTCACAGGGCACCATGATGATTGACTTCCATCAACCGCCACGCTCTGGGTCCGACCATGGAGCCAGTTTCTCAGCCAGCAGATCGTGGTGGATACAAGGCCACAATTGGCCAGTTTTGCCAAGAGGTGATCATGGGATACCAAATCAAAGGCTTTTTTTGAAGTCAAGATATGACATCAATCTCTTCTCCCTTGTCTAGGTGATAGGTCACCTGGTCACAAAAGCAAATGAGATTGGTCAAGCAAGACGTACCTGCAACAAACCCATGCTGGCTATCCCTTAGGATGTTGGCATCTGCCAGTCCATTAAGGATGGCCTCTTTAATAAACTTTTCTAAGACCTTCCCCGGGATAGAGGTCACGCTGATGGGCCTGTAGTTTGCCGGATCCACTTTCCTCCCTTTCTTGAAGATAGGCACCACAGTGCCAGTCTTCAGGCACTTCACCAGTGCGCCAGAAATTCTTGAAGATCTGTGCTAGAGGCTGGGCTGTGATGCTCACCAGCGCCTTGAGTACCCAGGGGTGCAGACTGTCAGGGCTGGCTGACTTGAAGGTATCCAGCCTATCTAGGTGTTCACATTGGAGGGCAGGGGATCTACCTCACCCGAACCTCTTGGTCCCGTAATGGGCATGGGCATCCCATAGGGCTGATGAAAGACCGACACAAAGTACCCATTTAATAGGTTGGCTTTTTCCTGGGTGTCAGTTGTCCTACCTGGTTTAGCAGGGGTCCAATGACAAGGGAATAAACACTTCCCTTGTCCTTCTGGCAACACACCTTCCAGTGCAGCCCAGTATGCTGTTAGCCTTTTTGGCAGTAAGGGCACACTGCTGGCTCATATTCAGCTTATTGTCCACTGTAACCCCCAGGTCCTTTTCTGCAGAACTGCTGCCCAGCCACTCGGCCCCCAGTGCAGGACTTTGCACTTCTTGTCCTTGTTGATGCCTCTGACTTTAATCTGTGCGTCTGTAATGGTAAACATTTCAGGAGAATAAAGATTTCCTGAGTGGTGGTGGGTTGATTTTTTTTTTTTTTTTGTGTGCCAGGCCTCTTAACCTAGAATGTGCTAGATCTCTTTGAAGGTAAGCAGCCCCGCAGAGGAAAAGGCAATACTTGTGTGGTAGAGTACCCTGAAATGCAGCAGGAGGGTGAAATATTCCTTCTTAGAAAGCTGCAAAATGTTTGCCATTGCTTGGCAGCAGCACTGGTTACTGGCAAAATCCCATCCCTTCTCATGAAATGGGATGGATGGAAATGTGTTCTATTTTGATCTTCTTGTCTTGTGCATCCCTTTGATTTTGTGTAATGCATTTTCAGGCTGGCATCCTGAGAATCTATGCCATGCTTGTGTGCTACTCTAACGACATCTGCGCCCACTGGAATGCAATTGCTTTCCTACTTAGTGAACTATTTTCCTAAGGGATTTTTGTTTTGCCTTGTTCTAGTGTTAAGCCCACAATGCTTTCAGACACAGTGCTTTGTCAAAAACATGCCCCCCCTTTATCTTTGTGCTTTGTAAAGCATTTCAGGCTCTTAAATATATACATTTAGTGTTCTTTTTTTCTTTTGTAGTCTTTGATCATGGTATTTGCTCACCTGGTTCACTCTCAGCTGGAGCCACTTTTAGAGTTCCTGTGTAGTCTTCCTGGGCCAACTGGCAAGCCTGCCTTAGAATTTGTAATGGCTGAATGGATGAGTCGCCAGCACTTGTTTTATGGACAATACGAAGGCAAGGTCAGGTAAGACATTGTATAAACTGGAATAAATTTAATCTGCGTGGAACAAGGGTCATACCTTATTTCAATGCTGGACTGAAATCTCTTCCTTCTTTGTCAGGCTGCACTGAACAGCACCTTAGTAAGTGGAGAGAGAGGGCCACAGTTGCAGAACTGGAAACTTTAAGCATATTTTTTTCTGTTTACTGCTTGATCTTTTCTGTGCTGGGACAGAGTCCCTGCCTTAATGAATAAGTAGAGAATGTACTAGAAAAAAATGCTTAGGAAAGGATCTGTGAGGAACATAAATGTAAGAATTGGTGAGTGCTACTCTTATAGATATATTGATTAGCATTTTATGCGGTGCTTTACAGTTTTAAAGCACTGTATACAATGATATTTCAAGTGTGATCCAGACCATCAGTAAGGGAAAGTGGCAGATCAACTGAAATGATACTGTCCGTAGTTGCCTATGTAACATTTTATAAAAAGTTAAGTGCCTTTCTAGTGCTTTAGTGTTTGGTCCCATATTCGGGAATTTTAAGTGTGTTGTCACCTTGCTTTAGTGTCTTTCTGTGTTTTATTTCACTAATACTGTAAATTTGATAAGTACATGGGTAGAGTAGGAAGCTGTTTGTTGTAGTGGGTGAGCCCTGGTGCAAGAGTCACAGTGCCGTTCTGCCACTGACCCGCTGTTTTAATTCGAGCTGATTTCTTCCGTTCTGTGCCCCTCTGTTGCCCCAGCAGCCTTACCTGGGGTTCTGGGGACCTCCCGGGGCTTCAGCCACAACTATCCTGCTGTGTGGAGCCTGACTGGCGGCTCCAGGTGGCCCAGCTCTGCTTCTCAGCAGCATGCACTGTCCAAGTGTGCGTTGCTCCTTTTTCCCCTGCAGGTATTTTTGACTGCTAGATATCCAGGGGTCAAAAAACCAAAAACCTGCAGGAAAAAAAAACCTGGCCCAGTGCATGCTTGGGCAGCATGCTTTTGCAGCATGGAAAACACCAGACTGTACAGTATGTGGTGCTGCAAACATGCAGGGGATAACACTTGCTAATATAGCCAAGCCCCAGAAATGACCCTGTCTTCTAGGAACCCACAATTTTATTGGAATTCAGTAGGACCCAATTTTCAGAGTTCCGGAATAACTTTTGAAAAGAGACATGCCCATAAATAATTTACGTGCTTTTGTAAATTTTACCCAGTATGTCAAAACACTGCTTAATATATCAAGAAAGGTATCGAGCAATATTAAGCAATATAACAATATTAGAAACAGCAGAGATGGGGAGAAGGGCAAGATGTAATTGAATGCTTTTGATATTTTGTGATATAAAATAAGAGATGGGATTATAGTTGGAAAGGCAGCCAAGGTTCAGGAATGGCACTTTGAGCCTTGGGATAAGAAGGTCTTCAGGTTGTTATGGTACAGAAGGTATGAGCTAGGGGACAGGCTTAGGTCACCATAAAGTTCCTTTTTTTTTTTTTTACTAGTAAGGGGATGAGAGAGAATCACTGGAAAAATGAGGGGAAGGCAGGGGACCTTAAGCTTTGTGGTGTCAGGGCTGGCTGCAAAGGTCTCTGGGGAAAATGAGGATTTTGCTGTTTTCTCTTTTAAGAAGTCTACAAGATTTTGGGCATAGAGTGAGAGGAGAAGGTTTCATATAAATGCTAGTGTCTGAACAAGTATGAAAACAGATGCTACATTTGAGGTGGCTCTGGTTGAGTCAACCTGAGACAAAAGCAGCATAAGTCTTTAGGTACTTTGCCCTTCTGGCAGTTAACTCGAATAAACCAAACTCTAAGGCACATTTTATCTTGCATACTTCACAGGTACTTAACGTGGGACAATGGGCAGGATATCAAGACAAAAGGCTTTTTCTCAGGGGAAAGAGGCGGTCTATTTTTACCCAGCATGTGATTTCTGCCCAGTTGTTACCCTCAGGAAGCCACTAATAAACTGTAGGCAGATCTGTCCCTAGTGGGGGGCATGAATCAGGGCAACTCCCCCGGACCCTGCACTTCAGGGAGCCCGGTGGAGTGGGGCAGAGCAGTGGTGGCGCAGAGCTGGGCAGAGCGATGGTTCCACATCCAGCCACTTGCTACCCACCTGCCGACGCCGCCACTGGCATTGGTGGCAGCAGCAGCTTCTTCGTGTCTGGGGCCCAAATGGGCTTACTTGCCCCAGGCCCTGCACCTTGCTCAGGTCAGCTCTGACTGTAGATTTAGTTGTTTGTCTAATTTTATTTCCATTTTGGTTGGAATGTGCCAAATTACTGTAATTTTTAGGTAGTGTTGGGATGATGTTACAGCCATGATAGTCCAGGAAAAATGTGAGAAGCAAGGATTTTTGTGGGTGATATCTTTTATTGGATAAACTGTATAGTTGGGAGGGACAAGATAGGCAAGCATTTATTTACTACTGTACGCTTCCTCTGATCACTTTAAATAACGTGAAAGAAAAGCACCAAACAAGTATTCAGAACCATCAAATTACTTATACCCTGTAGCTGTTTTCTCTTACCTGTTCTTTTCTTTTGTGTGCCTTTTTAGTACATCTCCACCATTCATCATTTCTCCCCCCCACAATGACTCCTCAGTCTACATTTTCACCAACTGCCTGTCTTGTGTGCATACCAGCCCAGCCTCCAGCTTCTTCACTTTTCATTCCATCCAGGAAAAGCACACACCAACTGCTGAAACTTCCTTAGCCTGGCGAAGGGTTTTTGAACCCAAAAGCTTGCTTAATAATTGTTTTCCAACTATTTAAGTTGGTCTAATAAAAGATATTAGATTCACGGAAAGAACTTTGTCTGCCTTTAGTACATCAAGACTAAGTCTGCCTGAGCTAGCGCAGTGTGTTGTACGTAGCACCTCTCGCATTTAGGGTCCCATACAGGTAGCAGGATTTTTGAACGAATGGACAGGACATAGTTTGGTTATCAAATTGGTTATATAACTCGGCAACATGACATGCTAAGAAAATGGTTGCAGGACCTTACATAAATGTAGGCTGAAAGTTATTCTTCTGAAATTAGGCTTAAACAGGATTAATGTGAGACTTATTATGGACAAACTAGGGGAAAAAGCAAAGAAGGATGTGCTTTCTGAATGTCTGCAACTGGAACTACATCCCTCTTCACATGTTCTTCACGTGTGAAAAGGAAATATTTTTGTTTCTGAGTTAGTGAACAACTATAGAGAGTGAAATTTTTGTGAGGAAGCCTGAAAATTGAATGCGCTTTATTTTGATTCCTGAATTTTGGATTTTTTAGAAGATAAAGGGAGACTTGTATTGTATTTCTTCTTTCTCCTCAGCTCTGTTGCATTGTGTAAACTCCTCCAATATGGCATCAACACAGATGATAAACGACTTCAGGATATTAGGGTAAAGGGGGAAGAAATATTCAATATGGATGAGGGAATACGCACACGGTCCAAATCGGCCAAAAGTAAGTAATTGGATTGCCCTTACATTATTGGATATACAAATGGTACATTTTGGCAGGTGTTCTAGAAGCCTTTCAAATGGATTATCTGGGTCTTCTGCAATTTTTTGGATATACCTATTGATTCTGTACAGACTTTCTTAAAGAAGGGCTTGGGACACTGTTGATACACTTCTGATTTAAAATTAAAGGTGAAATGGGTAGCTCCTTGGATATGAAATCCTTCATTGCTATATCGAATAAAATTCTGTCCTAATTGAGTGACCTAAAATTGATACCGTTATGTTGCTTGTCTATGTGAATCCAGGTGAAATGTGTTCAGTGGACACTGTAGCTTGTCACAAGTGCAACTCAGAGGGGGAAGGTTCAGTTGAAGGGAGGCCTACACCATGATCAGGCAGTTTTGCATTTAATAGAAGACTTCATTCTCTTATGATTTCAGTCTAGCTTCTTTCATTCATCTCAGATTCATATGAAAGTATTCTTCAGTTTGTCTGGTTTTCTAGTCTTTTTAGATGGAGTCTCCTGTATAGATTCACATGGTGGTTCTTCATTATCATTAGAAGCCGCATTTGGAAAATGGTGCCTCACTGTGTTGGGCACTATGTTATGTACTCGTAACAAAATGGTAGCTCTCAAGCAGGGATCATCATTCCGAATATCTGAATCTGCAATTTACTGAGCCTGTGCTCACTTGTGAAAGTATGCAGGGTTGAGGACTAAGAAGACCAGTGGAAACAACCTAAGCCAGGGGTTGGCAACTCCTGATGCATGTGCTGAGCATGGTACGCAGGGCCATTTTGTTGGCAAGCAGCTGCAGCCAGCCACGAAGCCCAGGTTGCTCCCAGCAGGTGGCTGGGAGGCTGCAAGATCTGCTGCAAGTAGACCAGGCTTCTTGGGCCGGCTGCAGCCGGGAGGCTGCAAACAGCTGCTCCAGTATGTTGGCACTCAGGCACCTTGCAAAGTAGACATTGTCTTTTTTTTGGCACTCTGGCCAAAAAACATTTCCTACCCCTGGCCCAGGTGATACCTGTCCAAAGCCCACAATTGCTCTTCACAAAGAGAATGGTAATTGCCACCTAGAGCGATTTAGTTTATTATTCAGACAGGAAATGAGATACTAGTTTACTGTCTCTGTTGCATTTATTTGGTCTTGCCTAGGGCTCCAACTTGGGCATTTCATGCCTAGCCCCTCATACTTGCTCTCACCATTTAAAATGTGCTCATAGTATTCCCCTGTACTTATCTTCAGCTTCTCACTATCTCGTACCCAGAAGCTGCACAACAGGGAAGTTAATACCAGCACCTAATAAATAAGTAGCAGAAGATTTGAGATGAGAATTGTGAAGACTGCAAATGTGGAAAGTTTCTTTTTAACCTTGTTTAGTGCAGTTTAAGTTGTTTGCAACATGTCCGTCCCCCATGGAGCAGCTTATTACAGTGACCAAAAGATAGAGCTCCAGGATGTCAGGCCTGCTTCTGCTTCCAAGGAAGTTGATGACAGAATCCTCTTTGGCTCTAACTGTGACAGAATTTGAGGTCTGAATCCAAATACTGATCTTCAGCACCTGTTGTTCTTGCAATCTCCACTGCCACTACTTAGCAGTGTCTGTGTCCAGGTTCTTAACAGGACTACTCATCAGGCCATCTTCCAAGTTGAACCTGCTCTTTCATTTTTTCCTTGACCTTTTTACTTTTATTCATTTTGCAGCTGTCCAAGTGAAAAACTTAACTTTGTTCCACTCTTTTATTCCAAAGAAGGAAGTTCTTCTGGGATAATTTGTATATTGAATAAAATTTTGATTTTCTTCAGTAGGCTGGAGTATTGTTGTCAGACACCCTAATCTCCCAAATCCAGTAGTAGTTTCTCTTCTATCTGATGACCCCTCTCTCTTCCTCCCCCATCCCCTAATTGATATTTTTTTTTTTTGCGGGAGGAGCATATCTTGTAAAAGTAAGAGTGCCTAGATCCTTTTTTGACAGCTTGGTCTCATGGTTACCTGTTAATAGAATCCATTGTAATTTAAATAACAAAATTGCAATAAATTAAGTTGTAATTAATTGTTTGGCTTTGCTGTTTTCTTCTCTTTTCCAAACAGGGCTGAATGCACTTTTTTTCAACTGAAGGTTTGGTTTTTCTCTGAATGTTTATAGCTACGCAGTGTATTTTAAAACCCTCCAATTCAGTGGATTCAAGCTTCTTTTCTTGAAATAGTCTGCTTCCTTCCCTCTTCTAGATCCTGAACGCTGGACAAACATTCCTTTGTTGGTAAAAATCTTAAAACTAATAATAAATGAGCTTTCTAATGCAATGGAAGCAAATGCATCTCGACAGACAGCGGCAGACTGGAGTCAAGGTATTTTTGCTGGTGGTGTCTTTCCTCATTTTAATTGATTCAGAATGAATTGAGCATTGAAGTTGCTAGCAGAAATATGCAATCTCATAACCTCAGTGCTGTCTTTTGATTAGAACAGCCTCAAGCCTCTTACTGATGTTAACAGTCCGTTAGGTACTTCTCTTATAACCTTTGAATTTTGTTTGTGTTGATAGAAGGCATATGGGCTTTCTTTTCCGTATCTGAACACTTGCACATAGGCAGTTTTTGACCCTTGCACTATTTAAATGAGGGTAGTTGTTATGAGTCCATAATTGATATGTTCCGTGTTGGTTTAAGATGCTTTTCTTTTCACAACAGATGACTCCAATGATATGTGGGAAGATCAAGATGAAGAAGAGGATGAAGATGAAGGTTTAGCAGGACAGCTTTTATCAGATATTCTTTCCACAAATAAATATGGTAAGCAGCAGTTCTTAAATACTGTTTTAAACTATTGTAAGCTGTAAAGGATGTACAGTTACGAACATTAACATTTCTCTTTCCATTCAGCAGGTATTTTGAAAGTAGCAAGGTGAGGGAGAATGACTTGGAATGAAAGAGCAGGGTGTGGTTGGGGACAGTAAAGGATACAATCTGAAGTGGGGAATTTGCCTGTGAATAAGTGTGAAAGGGAATCAATTAACAGAGCATTGTCTGTTTTCTTAGAATCTCAAATGCTAATATGGCTTTAGATGATGCCCCTTAGAGAGGTCTCAGAGGTGAAGAGACTTTTGCAGGGTCCCATGAGGCTAGTGTCAGAATTGCAGATAAATTCCAGTTCTCTTGAAAGTCTTTTGTTAAAACAGAATGGACTTGTGTGTGGTTATCTTGAGCTGATATTTGTTGCGATCTGGAGAACTGAAAAGAGGTGTGTGCAAGTGGGAGAGAATCTGCCTTGGTACTGCTAAAGCAGCTTAACAATTTTCTCTACATTAGCATGAGCACAGGAGACAGAATACTATTATGATACACTGGCTCTGCTCCAGCTACCATGGCAAGAAAAAAAAACATAGGTAAATTTTAGTGTCAGGAAATGATCCAGGTTCTTTTGTAATTTGGAGAAGACTCCCCCCCCCCCCCCCTTCATGTCCTATTCAGAAAGGGGCTTTTCTGTGCACACAATGAAAATGACCTTATAATGCACAAACTCTAATAATGCCCCTTTGGAGGATGCTGGGTGCCTGAGCTGTGCATGTGGTGGTGGTGGTGGAGTGGACTGGGCTGCTCATGCTACGCATGACAGGCAAGAGCTGGGTTACACGCACTGCAGGTGGGTGACATAGCTGGGAGGTGAGAGGGATGCAGCCGAGGGGGCTTAAGCTGCCTGTGCTGTCCAGACAGGTTAGCGAGGAGACAGGGTTTTGGGCTGCCTTTGTGGCAGGTGAACACTCAGGAGGGGGTGCACATGTGGCAGGCAGCACTTGGGCTCTGTGTCCTGTGCCTCATAAGGCCGCTAGGACTGTGCCCTGCATGGTGTGTGGATCCTGGTTGCTCAGAAGTTGGGCAGCTACCTGGAGCTGCATTTATAACTTTACAAAGCATTATATCCTTGTAGAAGCCTCTGGGACAGATATTGTGCTTGGCATTGTGGTTTGCCAGGGAGTTGGCAGAGGGCAGTGGAGGGTGCTTTTGAGAACTATTTCCAGATGTGTGGACACTGCTTTGGAGTTGCTTACCAGTGAGTCTGTGCATGTTCAGAAGGAGGAAGTCAAGTTTAATAATTATCAGCAACTGATGTTTTTTGAGATGTGTTGTCCACATACACATTCACATCCTGCCATCCTTTTTCTCCTTTGAGTCAGAAGTGCAATTGAGAACTGAGGTGCAAACAGCCCTTTATTTTCTTGGCTGGGATGCACAAGGCGATAGGGCTAGAAGGCACTGTGTGGATACTGCCAAGGCGGAAGAGTGTCTAGTCAACCGGAGAGGACATGAGACACCATCACAACTGAGAATGTGTATGTGAACAACACCTCTCTAAACTTCAGTTACTTATAAGTAACTTCATTTTACTTCATCTCACAAATCATGATGTTCACTCATGGAATGACACTCAAACACATTTGTTGGGCTTCTTGGTTTCTTGTCTCAACTGGGAGTGCCTAAAAGCTATTGCCTCTGCTCCTCTTCATTTTGCCACTTCTCACTGCTCTCAACCCATTCAAAATAAATGTAATTTTTATCTAAAATGACACTTCTGAGACCAACTTGCAACTAGATCTCTTCATTGATGGCCTAGTAGGATGCTTTCTAAAATAGTTTTGTTCTCTGTTGCCAACACCTGCTTATTTTGCCTGACAGATGAGGATTACTATGAAGATGATGAAGAGGATGATCCAGATGCATTAAAGGACCCTCTTTACCAAATAGATCTACAGGTGATATGTTAGAGTAACTTTTGCACTCAAATTTCACTTCATTTCTTATTGTACCCATGCAAAAAAAAAATCTGAGTACTGCTGGCATGAGAAGGAGCAGTCATCCTAGTATAACATTTAAATATGCTGAATTATTAGTCAGTTCAGTGGGGGCTGGGGTTGCGCAGAAACTAAGGCGCATGGATGACAATCTAGAGGTTGCAAGTTTAAGGACGTAGCAGAATGCTCATGGTGTGGCCTATAAGTTTCCAACAAAATCTGTGAGTTCTGTTTAAACACCTTGTCACAAAGACACAAAAAAAAAAAGGAAAGGAAGAAACCATTCTGGTTAACTTGATTTGGAAAGTAACAGACAGACTGTCAAAGATGCACTGGAGATTCTTTCTGTGACAGCCATACAGTAGTAGTATCTTATGTAAAAGGTAAGGATTTTTGTTGGTTGCATCTTTTACTGGACCTACACTATTATTAGGGATATAAATAAGCACTGTTTCCTGCTTCCTGCTTGATCTGCTGCACTGCTTTCTGCTCCTTTGCCCCATCTGCCTGTCCTCTCCCTTCCTGCTGCAAGCCGCGCAGGCTGCCCACATGCCTGAAGCTGGCCAACTCTGTATTAGAGGAAAATGTAAAGCTGGTTTGTTACATCAAGAATATTGAACTGAAACTTGCTAAGATCCACACAGTTCAGAAACTGACTTTCTAGAGACTTATGAAGGGTAACAAGCACTGTGAACAACAAGCAGCATTGGTGTTTTAGAGTATATGTTGAGTGTTGCTGGGTTTGCAAAGTTAGAAGCCCAGACTTATAGAAAACCTTGTTGTATATTTCATGCAACATGAATTCTAGCATTAGTTTTTCTTTCTTCATTTTTTTCATTTACTTGGCTATTCTAAATATCTTTGTACTGATTTTATCCGTGTCCCTGTTCACCCCATTTTCCAGATTTTAAACAAAGTATCCGCTTGCCCAGATTCAACATAAAAGGTGAAGGGTGCTTTCAACCAGACCAGTCCACAGCCTAGTGGTTAGGACTTTCCTGAGGCGTGAGAGAGAGGTTTAAATCCACCCCAGGCTGAGGAAAGTTTATAATCCAGGTCTTCCACCACATGGACAAGTGCTGTGACCACTAGGTGAATAGTGGACATCACCACTGTTTTCAAAGATGGTTGAGGATGCTGAAGTCAATGCTTTCAGGTAGGTATGCTCAGAGCATACCTACCATATCGGACCCCTGAGGGAAATTAGACTAGAGGAGGCTTAGCTTGAGAATCCAGAATGGCCTTAGGCGATGTTAAATAACTAAATGTTTGAATCGGCCAAAATTTATCTCAGCTCTCGGTCTGCACAGTTGCCGAACTTTAGGTGCCTAAGTTGTCATCAGCAAGCATAAGTTCCTAAGGCCTCTTGGTTACCTAAACAATTAGGCAGGAGATTGCTTGCTTCAATTTAGCTGCCTAAATTCCTATTTTGCACCTGGCCCTTACTTTTTTTAAATAATCAGTTTGTTCCATCGTGTCCCCTTCTTATGCATCAGTCTGTGCTTACACCTCATCTTTATTTACAGAGAATACCATGCTTTCATTGGTGTGCTGTTTGAGTGTTTATGACAAATAACTCAAAGGACTATGTGCTGAATAAGAATTTTAAAAAATGAACTATATTGGTCCTTGATTACCCTCTGTCCTGAGCACTGCATTGAAGGAGGCTGAGGCTTTGTGGAGAAACTAGACTGTAGCATGCATACAAGGAGAAGGTATTAAGACTGTATAGGAATTCTTAGTTCTGGCATTTCTTAAAAGAACAAACAAGTTCATGATGTACAACTCTAAATGAACAAATTGGGGGGCGAGGGGAAAAATCCAATTGTATTGACCCTTTGTCCCCCACATTCCCCTCAGTTTAGTCATCAGTAGAGTTTGGACCTTTTATGACCACAATGCTAGATGGTTATCTTTATGTGGTCTGGGTTTCACACACACTTGTCAAAGAAATGTAGAGTCTGAAAACATAAGGGTTTAATACCAGGTTTTGGAACAGAATGTGCCTGAAATCTCTTCTAGGACTGTGTTTCTCCCCATCTGTGTGCCTCCTCTTTCTTCCCAATATCTTATTCTAGCTACTGTCTGATCTTCTTTTTCTACTTTTCTGTATCCTAGTGGTTCTCAACCTTTTTAGACTTGAGGCACCACTCAAACTCAAGGCACACCTCAGAAAAGGCAGCTCTTGGTTTACACTACAGAAAAAATAAGTCATTCTTCTGTTGCAAAGAACTCAGGGAGACCGTGGTAGGTTAGAATGTTTTTGATGCAGTGGATTCCTATTTAAAATATCTGGTTTTATTTTGTGCATCATGTTTGTGCACTTAGCACCCTGTATCACCAATGAAAGGCTCTTAAGGCACTGCAAGATGCCACAGCACCCTGGCTGAGACTCTCTGTTGTCCTTTTGAGTTTTCCTTGTAACCCAGTTGCTTTTCAGGATAGGGCCCTCTCACCTCTTCTCTGCATTAAGGTTCTTTCATTCTGTGTCTTTTGTTAAATTGTAGAATTTCAATTCCAAAGACAGTAGTGAGAGGTGCTAACCTGTTCTCTTGTCACTTTCTTTCTAGGCCTATCTCACTGACTTCCTGTGTCAGTTTGCACAGCAGCCGTGTTATGCAGTGTTCTCAGACCACCTCAATGAGAATGAGAAAAGAGTACTACAGGCCATTGGGATATAAAAATAATTGAGAGATCACATGGATCATACCTGGATATTTTTTTTCTGGCTTATTCCATATATTTTTTGATAAAACACACAGCATTTTCCAGTGTTTACCTACTGTTACCAATGTGATCATCCTCATTGCAAAGTACTGAGCTTCATTAATTACCACAAATCTGTTTAATGGAAGGATTATTAAGAAGGTAACAAAGACTGATGTCCGTAGAGCTTTGCACACTGTTTTCACCATGGGAACACTTTCCTTTTTCATAACAACTTTCCAGGAGGTCTTTAATGTGTCCTTAAATTCACTTAAAAAAACCCCACAAAAACTTGCCTCAGAAGACATACTTAACTGAATTTCACATAACACTGTTGGACAGAGGAAGCAAGTGTGTTACTGGTAGGTTGCTTGGACATGTCTTGAGAAATTGGAAGGTTTGTCCATCTTAGCATTTGCATAACACTTACAGGGTAAATATCTTACATTGTGACTTCTTTTTATAGAACTATAGACACTTTTATTAAAGAAATGCCTGAATGGTATGAATACTGTTTACAGGAATTTAAATGGGAATCTGAAACAATAAAAATGAAATGAACATCTTGGTTTCCAGTTGTAGTTGGGTGGGCTCTTAGTGAATTCCATCTAAGTTTCTTTTCCCTGGTTCTTTATTAAAGCTTTCATATCCACATGCTGAAAGGAAACTACCTTGTAAATCTCAGTTCCTCACGGCATGTGGCCATTGAAGATTTAGGTTCGAAACAAAAACAACCAGAATTTTTTTAGGGGGGGGAAAATGATTGTATTTAACTGTTTACTCCATGACAGCCATTCTGTGAACTTTTTTCCTTCACACCCTTAAGACTTGCAAGAAATAGTTGAGCTATAGTCCACAAAATAGTATATGTATTTTTATAAGGTGGTAAAATAACATTTGCAAATTGATTCACCCACAAGTATAGTGTGATGTATCTTAACACCTCTCTGCCTTTTTTTGTTCCCTTTTTGGGAAAATAAAACTATTTAAAATATAAATTGGTATCCCTCTTTAAAAACAGATTCCTAGAAGGAAATCTCATTACATTTGATCATGTTTTTAAACATATTTGTCCATTAAAATTTCTCCTGTAACTGCTACCTAATACGATCTTAAGTTTTGTGGTCAGGAGAGACAGATTCTGTAACTGACTTAGCATTTTTCTATCTCTCTTTTTTTTTGGCAGAATGAGACCCACTAATTTGCTTCCTTTTTTGAAGGAACGATGAAGTATTCCTCTTCATGGAGTAATGTACATTAAGATGCATCAGGAAAAATTTTGTACTAATGCCCATGTTTGCTTTTTTGAATTGTTAATAGCTTAGGTGTAAAAGCACCAAATATCGGCTGGATTTCACTGCACAGCTCTGTGTTGGCCTGAGTTCTGCTGGTGTAATTTAGGATGCAATTTAATTGGGATAACAAATTGACTGACTGTTTAGATAATCCAGGGAAAGACTGCACAGTCATTTTTTTTAATTAAATGGGTCCTCATGTCTGAGTGTCTGGGATCTGGGGTGGGGGGGAAAGAAAATCAAATGCATGACACTTACAGATATGATCCCTAATGTTCCTGAAGCAGTGACTGGACATGGACAAAAACATTGTGACTGGCAGTCTGTTTCAAGTGGAGTCTGAAGGGGTCAGATGCTGAGAAATACAGCAAGGTGTTCACTGCAAACTGCAACTGGTTGGCGTGCCCAGTTTATTTCTCAGGTGATTTAACAAAAAGTATGGGACTGCATTTCCAAGGTAACTACACTGCAAAATGTACTTGATATCCCCAGATCAGATATTCTTTGTAGAGAGTAAAAATAAGGCTGTAGAATGTCTTGGGTGGCTGAAGTTCTGCTGTTGAATATTGGAGAGAACCTTGTGCTGTATAGAGCTTAGTTATGGAACATGTGTTGAAAGTCTGGAAGAGCAAAGGCGAGAGCTGAATCCCAAGGTAAATTGTATGAATGAATGAAAATATTCTCATCGAGCCTGAATTGTTTCCTCTGTGCATTAAAGGCAGAGTGCTAAAATAAGATCCTCTAGCCTTCTAGGAAAGTGAAGGACAGGTGTATGAAGAGAATGAACTGGACAGTCATGCATGTAATGCACTACAAATTCTGCCTTTTATGTGCAACACTTGATTTAGCATGTCAGCAGTGAAAGCGCCTGAAAATGTCTGAGTGATGTCCCTCTTGACTGATTCTCCAAAGGCTTCCAAGGAACAGCCCAAGTGAAAATGGTCTTACACTCATTTGCCAGCTTCTGCTCTGTGCTTGTGATTCCCAGGCTTGTCTGTTCTGTTACAGGAGGGCTGATCAATGTTACATGTCTTGTACTCACAGCTGAAGTAGAGAATGAACACCTACTATCTCCTCAGTTTCTAGGCTGTTGGGGCAGTGCCATGAGGTGCTGGCTTTGCTCTCCAGCTCACAGCAGAGTTTTTTACATCATACCTGGTCATACTTTCTGCCCTGTTTGAGACGCAGAAGCCAGCAGAGGTGCTCAGTATGCTGGTTCAAGACTCAGTGACTCAATGCCACTGGAAAGGCACCTTCTGAAGCTGTGCTACGTATTCTCAGACTTGCAGGAGGAAGAAATAAGGGATGCCATGGAGGACAGTCTTCTCGGGACCGCTTGCAAACTGTTTACTGTTGCCTCTAAGCTAAAGACAGAAGCAGTGACTGGTGGGAGTGGAGGGTCCTAAGGACTTTGGAAAACAAGCAACAGTGGCAGAACTTCAGGCTGAGTAGAGTGACCTTGCTTAAAACCTGTGCTGAGCTGGCCCTGGTGCTACAGAAACAAGGTGACCGATGTAAGGGTGTTTTGTGTACATGGAAGAGCAAGTGACAGTTGTGCACTTCGGAAGCTGGCAACCTACAGTAGCCTCCAATCTGTAAACCAACCACTCCTGCAGGGGCAAGCTCACAGTTGGATTGTATCCAGGAGGTGTGCTATGCTATCTAGCATGTGCCAGCACCTCACTCCCTCTGCCTAACTTGCAAGAGGTCATAGCTGGATTTGCTCACGGGATTTCTGAACTGTTGGGACTGTCTGTGGCACGCCTATTGTCTTGTGAACAGTGGCTTGGAGTATTTCAGCCTCAAGGGCTACTTCTCCATAGTGGCCCACCAGGACAGTTGGCACATGTTACCACCAAATGGTCAGGCAAAGTGCACAATGCTAGGGTTTTCAGGAACTCCAGCCTCATGTCCTGGATCTTGTGGGGAATGTTTGCCCAGTATGGCGACCATCTCCCTAAAGTGCAGCCTACTTTGTTCCTGCCATAGCTCATGAAATCCTAAACTGGATTCTTGGATGTCAGGATGGAGCTCTTGCACCACTGGCTGAGGAACAACCTCGTACCTGTGGGTGTTTCGAGTGAGAGTAGGGTACCGCATATTTGCCTGCATGGTAGCGATCAGTGCCTGCCCCAAATAGTCATTTCAGCCTGTGTACTGCACAAAATCTGTGAGGACAGGACCAGGGCTTTCTCAGAGGCCTGCACAGTGGAGGGAAGCCCAGAAGCTTGCCAGGTAGTACAAGACTGAAGAGACAGCCTCTTGATCACCACATCCATCAAAATGATCTCACAAGGGAGATCCTGGCAAATTCCTTCCAGCACTACTAAGGTGGGGGGATGGAAGGAGGGCACCACTGTGTAAAGTTCAACTCATTTACAACTGAAGAGAATTTCTTTATTAAAAAGTGCGAACATTCAAATGCTCTGTGCTGTGCTCTTGAAACAAAATCTCTACAGCGGGGGTATTGGGGTGGGGGTAGCTTGCGAATTTAAGGAAGGGAATGTGCAAGGGAGGCTAACATTTTCGCTGTATCCCCGTGGATACGGAAGGGTGCTTGGGGTGGAATGGTGCAGCATCCCACAACAGTGTGCAGAGGGATCAAAGAGACTAGAGGTGCCCATCTTGCTTTCCTCATGAATACTGTCTGAGACCCTCCAAGGTCAATGGGAGTTGACCCTGCCTCCACATCTCCAAGAAGGAAAGTTTTTGTTCTGTGACTTTTTTATTTTGATTGCACTAATTGTAATAGTTGGAAGAGCTTTTGAGCACAAAGTGCCTTATCTTGTCTGGGCTGAGAGACTGTAAATGATAACAGACCAGAACCAAAGGAGTGCACTTTGGGAGACATGTTAGCTCTTGGTCACAACTTTACAGTTGGGTCAGTGACTGATATAATCAAAAGCCCCTTTTGATTTTCACATATTTGCAGCAACACTCCAAACCTATATCCCCAAGTCATCTTGGGAAGATAATGCCCTGGAAATCCCTGCTGGCAAGGCTATTGCTTTTGGGGGGGGGGGTGGCCAGCCTACCTGTATTGCTGCAGCTGGTTTCCCTGGAGACCCCAACAACTGGGAGGCCACGATGGCACAGGGCTAAGATTTCCACGGAGACCAGCCCTAGCAGTGCTAAGAACTGGAGTCGGTCAAAGGCCACCAGCCCCTGGGCTGGACTTTGCCTACCCCTTGGTTAGCACCTTCTGAAAGACTGGCACAGGCAGGCAGGGGGTTTGCTTGCAGTCTGGTCTAGGTGGCAAAGGAAAAGTTTGGGGGTAGGAAGAAAGGGTCTGGGGCAAGATGTGTGCTGGGCATAAAAGGACCTGCAGGGCACAAGGATGCTCCATTTGAGGCCTGGTGTTAGTCGAAGGGCCAGGGGAGCGGGGCAGGGTGGGGCTGGCTCTAAGAGTGGCCAGCAGGAATTTTTCCCCCAGCACTGGGGATTGCCACGGATCTGCCCAGGCTCCTGCTGGGCCGCTAATCCAGAGGTTTCTGGCTGGAGAGTCTTGTGCATCTACTGGGGCTCACGCCGTTTGCTACGTTTGGGATCAAAGAAATTTCATCTGATCAGTTCTGTGCAAGCTGGGGTTTCGCACTGCACATGCGCCAGAGCTGCTGTCTCGCCCCACCCCCGCTCCATGAGCCCTGCAGGAATTGTCTTGGCCGTTTCTTCCTCGCAGGAGCTGAGGTCCCCGCCCCGGCCTGCGGTGCAGAGCATGCCTGGAGTTATAGTCTTATTCCCCCACCATCGTGCCGAGCGCAGAGTATGTCGGGAACGGTAGTTCCTTCCCCGGCCCTGTGCATGTTGGGAGTTGACATCTCCCCGCCCTCCCGCCGGCTCGGAGCGGGGCACGCCGGGAGTGGTAGTCTCTATCCTGCCTAGAGCAGAGCATGTCGGGAACGGCAGTTCCTTCCCCCGCCCTGGGCATGCTGGGAGTTGACGTTCTAGTGCCCTCGCAGGCTCGGAGCGGGGCATGCCGGGAGCGCCCGTGCCGGGGCGATGGCGGCGGCGGCAGGAGCGGGGTCATTGTCGGGGGGCGCAGCGGGACGCTCCAAGGTGGCGCCGAGCGTGGACTTCGACCACAGCTGCTCGGACAGCGTCGAGTACCTGACTCTCAACTTCGGGCCCTTCGAGACAGTGCATCGCTGGCGCCGCCTGCCGCCCTTAGACGAGTTCGTGGGAGCCCGGTGCGCGCCGGGGCCGGGCTGGGGGGTGGGTAGGGGCCCGCGGGTAGGGCCCTCCCTGACGGCCGCTGTCTCCCCGCAGGCGCAGCAAGCACACAGTGGTGGCCTACCGCGACGCCATCTACGTCTTCGGCGGCGACAACGGGTGAGCGCCGGGACCGCGCGGAGTTTAAACTTGGGGGGACCGTCATCTGCCCGCAGCCTCGTGTACCGGGCCGGGGAGCTGACAGCCACAGCCCCCAGCTGCCCGCGGGGCAGGAATGAGGCATGCTCGGCTTGCCATCGCCTGGGCGGGCAGGTGTATGGGTGCAGCACCGGGTCGGTGGTGGGAGTGCCAAGGCTGCTCTGACCCCCTGAGAGTGGGCAATGGGGTGGATGCAAGGATAGCCACCATCCAGTTGTTGCTGCCTGTGCTGCTGTAACCAGCAGTCCCTGCCCTTCCCCCCTCCGAAGAAGAACAGCATTGTTGATGCCCTTTGCTATGACAGTAATGAAGTCTGCATCCGCTTGCTTTAGACTGAAAAGAAATGCATCCGTTACAGCTTAGTTGTATGCACAGCGTGGCAGCACGCCCTCAGAGCCACCGCCCAGCTTTATACATAACAAGCGTGTCTACATGGGCATGAATGTGTTCTAGTTCCTGCGCATTAAATCTGTGACCTCCATTGTGAGGTACTGGGAAAATGCATGTTAGCTTGTCTTAATGTAACTAAATAGAATAGTTTTTTCCAGTGGTGCTTTAATGAGCATTAAAATAGGCTAATGCACATTTCAGTGCACATATGGATGCACCCAGACTCATCTTAAAAGGATTTGAAACTCACATCTTGCAAGCTATTGCTTCCTCTTAAGAAGCAAAGGAAGCTGTAGCTTTATTCCCTCCCCTTTGTACATACCATCATGCCAAACGGTAGCACCTTCAGGTATGTAACAGCTCAAGCTGTTTATAGAAGATGTGGAACAAGATTCCCTGCTACTGTTCTTCTCTAGGGCTCATTAGAGTAATTATTTTCAGATTTAAACTACAGAGGCTTAAGATATTTGGTCCTTTGTAAGAAATACATTGGCTTGTGTGCTCAAGATGTATATTGTTTTTCACTGTAAGCTCCAAGACTCTTGAACAGAGTGTATGTCCTCACAGGCCTTGAAGTTTCCAGAGACCTCCTGCTGTTGATGCTTGTACTCTGTTTACTATGCTTCTGCCTGCCCATGGTAGGGGGCTGTGCTTGACAGCTGTGGCTGCCCTGCTTTGCAAAACAGCTGGTCAGGGATTGTTCAGGGGCAGCTACGATGGTGAGCAGTGCTGTACCTCTGCTCCTGACAGCTGTGACAGACTTACTGATGACATTATCAGCTGCCAATCATCTGTTTGACAGAGCAAGACACCTATGATTTTAATAGCCATCAAAGGGAATAGAGATGCAGCTTTGCTTGTGATGCCCTGTCAGGCAGTCAGTTACTCTCCTCCCTTGCCCTGAGACAGGGGGAGGGAGAGCAGAGCTTTCAGGGATGCTGGGAGTCTTGGGAGCATCTCTGTTGTGCTACATGTTGTGCTACATGTGACTGCCCATGTTTTATGGAGCACCACAAAGAAGTTTCGGATCTGCCGTTTTTGTAGCACTATAAACAGCCTGGATGTGTACACACTCACTATTTGTGGTGCTATAATAACACATAAAGCACTGCGAAATAATGTGTCTGAGGCCTAACATGAGACTCGCAAATCACTACAAATATAATGTGTCTAATCCTTGGAGCTAGGATATGCAGATGGCGGGCTTGAACATGGAGTCTTAAGTATGTCTCCTTGCACAAATGCTTTACAATTCAGTTCTTGATTATGTAGTGATCATGTACTACATTTCCAAGAGGACTGAGCTGTCAAAGTTTTCTACACAGCTCTAGTTTGTCTTTGTCCCACATACATACCGAAGCGCTGATTACATATTCCTACTGTGTTTCATTGCAGAAAAACAATGTTGAATGACCTGTTAAGATTTGATGTGAAGGATTGCTCTTGGTGCAGGTATGAAAATGTTTTTTTGTTGTTTATTGACCGAGTTTCTGAACCTTGCATTCCTTAACAGCTGTTCAAAATGAGTTAACCAAAGTACATTTTTGCTTTGGGCTGTAGTTGTTTTATTTTCCCTGTGTTTGTGATGCTTATCTCTGTTCCAGTCCTTTTACACTAGATAAAAAGGGGCAGATCTGTGTAAAAGAGTCTCTTAGAGTTTTGCATCCAACAGAGAGAGGATTTTCCTTGTGCATGCTTAGTCATACTGCTCGTTTCTGGATGATCCTTACCAGCAGTAGAGTTTGTGGCATGTCAGGTGCAGGGCTGAAGGCAAGATTTCATGTTAGAGTGATGCTGCAATTTGCAGTGCTGTGGAAATTGTGTGAGACACTAGTCCATAGAACAATACCAGAAGGCTGCTCCTTCAGAAGTGTCCAGCTGACATGTAGGGGAGGGATTGCTGCTCCTTTCCTTCAGCCCCAGAACTGCCCAGGATTGGAAGAATGCAAAGGTGTCTTTTAATGGCACCTTAGCCTCATTGTTCCTGCTGAGTCGTGGTTCTGTGCTGTCTCCTGGTATCTGTACAGAACCTTGTAGAATTTATTTCAGCATTAACCTTTAAACTTTGCATGACTTCATACATCCCTGTCGCTCAAAGTATCTGTGGCCAGCACGTGCCATCATTTGTCAAGCAAATTGCACTATTTACCACAGCATTGGATCCCAACCAGTCATAAGCAGTGCCTTTATCCTTAAGCATGACTGCTATTTCATGCAGAAATTTCTATTTTAGTCACTTACACTGCTAGTAACCTCACATTTAGCCAGCATGTAGGTGTTAGCTTAGCAAGCCCATTGTAAGCTGTGGGAACTAGATACACAAGATAAAGTGTTGAGTTTAATCCATCGTAACATCATGTCCAGAATGATTTAAGAAGTATGTAGAACTACAAAAATGCTAACATATTAAACTGAAATAAGCATTTCAATTAAGTGTTTGCCCTTCCTCTTTCCCCTCCCTGCCCCATGCCCCCACCAAATCTCTACATTGAACTCAAGCTACTGCTGTTGTGTACTTGAAGCATACAAATAGCAAAAGTCAAACTTAATTTTGTCACGCCATGCAGGGCTTTTACTACTGGGAGTCCTCCAGCACCTCGGTATCACCATTCAGCAGTAGTTTATGGGAGCAGCATGTTTGTGTTTGGTAAGCTAATAGCGAACTCCAGCTTCGTGTAGTCTAAATGATGAATGTGTCTGATAATTTGTCAGGTTTGAGGCAATGTTAAACTTCTTAAGAAGTATAGATCAAAGTCAAAGATCTCTGGTTCAGTAGTGAAGGTACCTTCCCCCTCCACAGCCAGAGCTTCAGCTTTGAGTTCTTTACTTTCATCTTCTATTCTTAAAACAAAACAAAACTATCATTAGTAACCCAGTGATCAAGTGATTATTTTCCAGTTCACTAAACAAGGCAAGTCTGGATAGAGGACTGCATATCAGAATCTCTTTAATATTCTCATTTTTTTTCTTATTTAATTTTAGACCTCCCATATGTTTGGGCATAGTTTTTAGACTTTTAGTATGAATTAGTTGAACCAGCACTTGCATAAAATGTTATTTTAGGCTTGACCTAAACTTAAGCTTTACTAAGGTATGTATGTTGATTAGGACAATGTACCTAGTGCCAAATATGAAATTTAGTCTAATACATTGTTGTTATCTAGGTGGCTACACTGGGGACATTTACTCCAACTCCAATTTGAAGAATAAAAATGATCTCTTTGAGTATAAGTTTGCAACTGGCCAATGGACAGAGTGGAAGACGGAAGGAAGGTAAGAAGTACCGTTTAGTCTGTACTTTTGAAAGGTGCATGGGCAGTTCCACAGGTAGTTACAGTGATAGGTACTAGGAAGTACTACCTCTCAAGTTGCAGAACGTTTTCCATTATAACCTTTTGTTACTTGCTTAAGTCTTTCCACTTTCTTTCAGTGGGTTATATTGGAAAGTTTCTCAAAGTTATTTCATGTATTTCAGTTCTGTGATAGTGAGGCAAATAAGATTTGTGTGTTGTTCTTCCCCCATAAATTTGCTTTTTCTCCAGTAGGGATGTCATGAAGATGCCTGAACTCTTAAAGTTGATTAGACCAGGGGTTTTAAATTCACCCTGGGCCCTGGGCTGAATCTGGACAGTGGGGTCTCCTGTTAAGCTGGATCTATGGGACCAGTAGCAGCAGTGATGAGCCCCTGTGCCTGTGAGCAAGTAGGGTCAGCTCCACTATAGCTTAACCGTAAGGTTTCCTTATTAAAGGCTGCATTTTTAAAGTGTTCTAAAATCCATGCTCTTTCTTGGGATGCCTCGAAATTTGATGTGCCTCACAGAAGTGTGGGATTGAGTTATTTATCCAAATTTGGGGACATTTTGCCAGGAATTCCAAAGAGAGAAACGAAAAACATCATTTCTTAAGATTGACAGCTTCTGCCTGGCTATTTTGTGCATATCTGAAGAATTAACTAGTGGTTCTGATCATGCCCCAAGTACTCTGTGTTTACCTCAACACCACACCACTGCCTTTTTTGTGAAGCAGTATTAAAATGATATTGAAGAAATTTTGCCTGTGCAGATACGTGTCTAATGCCTATAAGCAAAGTGGGTTACAAGGCTTTTGATACTGTCCCATGACAATCTTATTACCTGGCTATAAAAATATGGACTAAGTGTGAAAGTACTGAATTTCATATTTGGCACTAGATACATCATGGTTGACAGCTAATCATCAGTGGCTCAATGTCTAGTTGGGAGGAGGCATTAAGTGGGGTTCCTCAGGGGTCTGTCCCACGTCTGGTACAGAACGGAACTGAATGCCAGACACAGCATCAAAGTTGGAGATGGAGCAGTGGATCTGAAGTCCAGCACTTCTTGATCTCGGATGTCTGCGAAAAGTATAAGGAAGGGACCATTTTACTAACAAGTCTTTTACTTCAGGTGTTGGATGTCAGAAAACCTAGTTGCACCATCACTTTCACTTTGCCCCCCTGAGGCATTGCAGTTTTCAAGGCAATTTAATGTGCATGTAGGTTTTGGAATATCTTGGAAAACTTAAACAATGTTTGCTCAGTCTTTACTATGGAGTTGCTAGGTTTTTCAGAATTAAGTTGGAATCTAGAATCTACAGATGGAAAAGGGATTTAGTTTTCTTATCTGTGACCTGTTATAGTACATCTTTTTATGTAATCATCCTGCAGCAGAGAAACTTGAGGTTGGAGATTAGGAATAACTTTCTTATTATGTGAGTGGTCAGGCTACTTGGAGAGGTTGTAGAATCTCTATCCGTTGAAATTTCCAAGAGCAGGTCAGACAGATGCTTGGCTGGGATGTTTTAGTCAGGAATGATCCTGCCTTGAGCAGGGGCCTGGACTAGACCTCATGAGGTCTCTTTCAGCCCTTCCTTCCTATGATCTGTAACCACATACTGTGGGGAGATCTGCTATTAACAGACAACAACAGTTCACTAAAACTTGAGGCATGCATTTTAGGGAATCCTTGCATAAATCTGTGCTGTCTTGGCAACATAGAAACATATGGCCTTTTCTTCCCCGCCAAACTGCTTGAAGCTAGGAGTATTCATACATGTTGTAAGGGTATATCTAGCCTGAAGTGCAAGTCTCTACTGATCAAACTGTTTATAACCTCTGTTGGGCAGGCAAGGTGGTAAGTTTTTTATTTTCCTGTTGTAGATTGCCAGTTGCAAGGTCAGCTCATGGTGCAACAGTGTATAGTGACAAACTGTGGATCTTTGCAGGGTACGATGGAAATGCTCGGTATGTACCAAATTGTCCTCTCCTAATTCTTTTTTTGTAACATTTAGCCAGTCATTTATTTAGAATGCTTTTAAGAGATCCCCTTGCCCCCAAAGTGAAATGTAACTGTCCACATATGCCATGTAACATTACAAAATGTAACCCTACAAAGAAGTTCCTGTTTGAAAAGGTCTTTTTTTTTGTAATCAATCTGCCAGTTTGGTGGTGGATCTTTGTAGTGCTACAGACATCCTGAATGTGTGGAAGTTCCCTTTTTGTATTGCTATAAGGAGGCATACAGCACTACAAAAGTGATGTGTTTATTAAGTAATGTGTTTTATAGGGACCCTGAAAAGTAATCCATGTTCTAACCCTCAAAACTTTCTGAGATGATTCAGTATATTTTAGTGAATGGGAAAGGAAGGGCCTTCTGAAGCTGCTGAAAACCCACTGAACAAAGTAAGCACTTCATTACAAAGATGTAACTAGATTAAAGGAAGAACAGTATGTTTGGCCTTATTCCATGGTGAAATTTGTTACAGTTGATAGGGCTGTATCCTAAAATCTTCTAGTTTATAGGGCAGATGAAAAGTTCAGTAAGGATGCAGAACTAAGGGATTTAGAATTGATCCTTAAGCTTGGTTTTATTTCCCGGTGTGGGGTAGTTTTTGGTGCCCAACTATGCTCCTTTCAGCAGTCTGTCTCCTTATTTTCTTCCTGCCTCTTGGTGAGGATCAGAAGTTTCTTTATGCTGACAGACCATCTCTTAAACTTCAGCTATAGAATCTGCAAGATGGTATAGACCCTGAAGTTACTTGACTGTTGTCCCCCCCACCATCTCTAATTCAGAGCAGACCTGCTCTGAAATGCTGTTTGCTGTAGCACAGAAGCAACTAGATTGGTATAACATAGTCCCAGGTTCACACGGGGTGATCATAGAAGGTACAAAAATCTTCAGCAGATTTTGTGTTTATTCCACCCATCAGTCTCTAGTTAAGGAAATTCTTACTGTGTTAGAAGATTTGGACTGTTCTTGCTGACTTAGGTCGTTTCTTCTTACAACCCCAGAAGCCTAAAATAAGCAATTACAATGTTAATCCATTTAATATCTAAATATTTTAAAATTATACTTTAGATTAAATGATATGTGGACGATTGGCCTACAGGACAAAGAGCTGACATGCTGGGAAGAGGTAAGAATCTGAATCCGCATTACACAGGGCTTCCTTCTTTTTCTTTTAATTTTTTTTTTTTTTTTTTTTTGTAATTTGGGCAACTACAGAAAAAACTCTATCACGCAATTCATGTGTATTTATTGTATGTGCTTGAAGTTAATACATCTTTACAAAGGGTATAATATCTGATAATTCTTATAAATGATCACCTTTCAATATGGTGATTTATATATGTAATATGACATTCAGTAATAGTCATTGATACTCAGATGTTCTGGCTAGAGACTCTGAGTTACTTGCAGGTGAGTTTTTTGTTCTCTGCATAAATCAAGAATGAATCCATATTTTTAAATATCCATTCCTCTTCTGTCTCTTGTCTAATAATCTAACTTGATGGGACAGTTTCTCCATCTCTAGTAAGTCCTATATTGTAGCAAACTACATTTTCAGTGTTGCAAGTGATGGATATGAGTCCTTGAACATCTGAGCGTAATCTATCAGCTTACAAGTAGATTTTCAGTTCTTCATTCTTCGCTAAGTAAATTTTCTTTATGGAGGTACTCAGTAGACAGATCAATTAATCAAAAAGAGTATTTCCAACTACTACAATAGTTATTACTCTGGTCCCTTGCTCCCAGAGTATTTGGACCTCTGGGTACAACCACTACATACAGAACAAGGAGCTTCTTTCTCTCTAGCATGTTACATCACTGTTAGAAAAAATGTATTACAACCTATTTGAATATAGGTACCGTTTGTGAAGTCATTTATAAAAGTTTTCTTTTATAACCATTAGAGGTGCACTGATACATCAGTCCAATATTGGACTGGTACCAATATAAAGAAAACTGACGTGTCAGAAATCGGCCTGAAGTGGTTGACATTGGCAATATGTAGGGGGTGTAGGTGGATGCATGTGCACCCCCTGAAATTGGGGGTGCGCCTCCTGTGAAAAGCGTTGCTGACGCTGCCGGTGGCACCTGTAAGTGGTTGCCGTTCACCACCGCCCCTTTCTGCCACTGCCGGTGGTGTCTGCAGGTGGTCCCTGATCACTGCTGGCCATCGCCACCAAACCCCACCCCTGCTGCTGCCTGCAGGAGCTCCCCACTCAGCCCGCTCAACTCTCCGCTTGCTGCTGCCATACCCCTGCTGTCAACACTGTCACATGCGGGCAGTCGCCGCGGGGACACGCGTTGTTCACGGTGGCCGATAATTTGGCCAATAAATGCCCATGCATGCGCATAGCCACAGTGCAGCGTGCAGGGAGCAAGGACCACAGCCTGGCAGTGTGCAGCTGGTAAGTGTGTTGTGGTGAAAGGGATGTCGGGGGGCAGGTCAGCGCCTCCCATGGTGAGGAAGGAAGGGGGCAAGGGCAGGCACTGCCCAGCTGGGTCGGATGCGAGATGAAGCCATGGCTCGTGGGGTGGGGGCAGCTCCCGCTGCTGTACACACCCTAGGAGGGCATTGAGGGGGGCGGGAGAGGCTTGTGCCCCTGGATTTGCACAGGGCAGGTGGACTGCAGCTGCAGGCTGGAGCCAGGGCTGTACCAGGCTCTCCTTTGCAGGGGCTGGGCTCAGGGCGGGTGGCAGTGGCACTGGGTGAGGGACTATGGAGAGGGCTGCAGCCACCCCAGATTTCCCCATAGCTCCACTCCCAGTGCTGCTGCTGCCTGCCCGCCACAGCCCAGGCTCAAGCCCCACCTCCCCCCAGGTGCCAGGGAGAGCCAGGACTGCACCAAGCGGGCGGCAGTGCTGGGAGTGGGGCTATGGTGAAATTTGGGATGGCTGCTGCCCCCTTCGTAGCCCCTAACCCCGCTTCCCCCCCCCCCCCCCCAGATCTTGGGGCACTCCCACTCTCTCAGGGTGCGTGCAGCAGCAGGAGCTATGGCCCCTTCACTCCCCCCTCCCCCCACAATTGCGGCTCAGTCCTGTGCCCCACCCTGGCTGGGCAGTGCCTGCCCCCTCCCTCCCTTCCTTTAACATGGGGGAGGGGGCGGTGGTGTTGATCTGCCCCCTTCCCTCCACTTCCACCACAACAGACTTACCAGCTGGAGGCAGCTGTATCAGAAATTGGATTGGTATTGGCTGATATGCCTCCTTAAGTATCGGCTATCATTATCGGCCCCCAAAATCTCTGTTGGAGCACCCCTAATAACCCTGTTCCTATATTGCTATCCATTGCTTCAGCTCAGTTTCTTTCCCCAGCTCTCTTTCCCAAGCCTGCATTTGCTTAATATTCCTATTTGTCCTTTTCTTTATTGAAATTACTTACATTTTTTAAATTAATCCTTTTTCCCTTGGGTCCCCATATATCAGTTGCTCAAAAGGGGTAAGTGATCTAATGAGAACTTTTAAAAATAATTATGTTGAAAAAAATAGACTCTTACCCATTTAGGATTATCATATAGAGCTGCACGTTTGATAAGTTCTAGGGAGGAATTCTTTATTTCTAACAAAGGTGATTAACAGGGAAGAATGAGTGAGGGAAAAACAACTTTTCATATTTATCTCAGGATCTCAGAGTAGTCTGGATCCAATTTTGGGACCTGCATTTCTTTCTTCCCCAGCATACACCTGGGAAATCAATTTACTTTTACTATTCTCATTCTATTGCAACCTGTAGCTTGGAATTAAGTTTTACACACTAGCTGGTGTGTTGATAATGTGCCATTACATTGGGGGATGCAAGATCTCCAATCTTAAATTGCCTGTGTAATACTGATGCATTCACCCTCTTCTTTTTCCAGCTGAATTTCAGGAGAACAGCTTGCCAAGCCTATAAATTGCTCTCTGTTGTATACGTATAGGTAAACATTGGAATAAAAAGAGAAGTTTTAGGAGTATTTTTGTTTTAATGGTAGCTGTTCTACCTAGCTAAGAAATCTCCATTTCCACCCACTCAATCAATCCTACTTTGATACAGTATGTGTGAACACTCCCCTCACCTCCCCAAATGCTTTTCAGCTCTCAGAAAACTTTGTAAAAATGGACACAGGCTAGTGAACAGCAGTGCTCAGGGATGATGTAGGGAATAATCATTACTGCATTTAATTCAGGGAGTGGGGCCAGATGACCCTAGAAGTCTCTTCTGACCCTGTGATTTAGTGTTTAAAAGGTAATGAATACGCTGTACACCAGGCGTTTCCAAACTTTTTCTTACTGTGTACTCCCTTCCAGATTTACCAGCTGCCCCCATATCCCTACCAGCAGATATTTACTATTTTTATCCTTTAACTGCCAATTATTATTATAATGAAAATTAAATCTGCCATTACGCAATTTCTCCCGTGTATGTCCCCGCAGAGATGTCTTATGTATCTCCAGGGGTACGCGTACCACAGTTTGGGAACCTCTGCAGTACACTGTTGTTAATACTGCAGTAACAATAATAAAATGCATTGCATTATTACATTACAGATTATCTCAATTTGTAATGTAAATATTCAGTAAATGAATTTAAGAAAAAATAAAATACTGCAGCTGTATACATATCAGAAAAAAAACAGTTGCTGTTGTTTAGACAATACTCCCTTGTATCAGCATCAGCTGATTAGGAGCTGCATAGCACCAGAGCACTGATATGTCACTGCAAATGGGCATCTGCTGTTCTAGATACTTATATGAACAAGTTAAGTCTCTGTACACTTTAACCAAATTTATAATGATTCAGTTGGCAGCATGGTTTCAGATGGCTTTGTTATGGTGGATCTTGATTTAGTAGTATATTCCTGCCATGTGCATGGAATCTTGTAGTGCAATTTGGGAAATTAATGATTCACTTTGGATTTTGCTACTTTTCAGATTGAACAGAGCGGCGAGATCCCTCCGTCATGCTGTAATTTTCCTGTGGCTGTTTGCAAAGACAAGATGTTTGTGTTTTCAGGCCAGAGCGGAGCAAAAATCACCAACAATCTCTTTCAATTTGAATTCAAGGAAAAAATGTAAGTATCTAATTCAGGTGAACTCACCTACACATTCTTCTGCTCAGAGTGAAAATTATCGTAATAATAATATTAAGGAAAGGACTTTGTTTTATAATTCAGGGTAACTGTTCTTTCTAATCCTAACTCCCTTCTTTTTTAATTAGAGACTTATCAGGCTGATTTGGATACTATATTGATGATATGATAGCTTGGCCTTTTGCTTTGGCTAGATACAAACTTCTTGCAAAAAAGAAAATCGAACAGATTTGCTTGAAATAATAGCTACCATACTCAGTACTTTGTCAGTTGTTATGACTTAGTACACAACTATATCATAGCATTTGATGAAGTAGGTTGTTGCCTACAACAGCTCATGCATGCCTGTCTGAATCAGTGAGTCTGTAAGGTACCACCCTGTCAACTTCTGCTTGTCTAATCCATATAATCTTTAGGGTATTCTTGGGGAGTTAATTTTCAAACCTCAGTTTTTCAGTAAGGAATTTTAAAAGATTTACTCTGTTTCATATCTTTTTCTCAGTTGGACACGAATTCCTACCGAGCACCTACTTCGGGGCTCTCCTCCTCCTCCACAGCGAAGATATGGCCATACCATGGTTGCCTTTGATCGTCATCTCTATGTGTTTGGTGGTGCAGCAGATAATACATTACCTAATGAACTTCACTGCTATGATGTAGACTCTCAGACATGGGAAGTTATCCAGCCCAGTCCAGATAGTGAGGTAGAAAATGCTCTGTCTGTTTGCTCCTTTTTCTCTTTATGTATTTTACTGCCCTGATAAAAATTGCTGCTTAAGCAAATAACGCATTGTAACAACTGGGGATCCTGTTTTCCTCTGTGTAAAAATGGCAAATTCTCTGATTTTAAAAAACTCTGTCAAGCCTTCAAGGGAAAACCTGCCATTTCCCACATTTTTCTCCTTTAAGGAGAAAAGTGCAGATTTTCTCCTTTAAAAGAGAAAATCCACATTTTTCTCCTTAAAATGAGAAGAAGATGCATGTTTTTCTGCATTTTTCTGTAGTGAATGGAAAACCCAGATACCTGGTGATAATTTATGACTGTTAATGGTTCTCTTTCCACCTAATGTTTATACAGCATTGTGAACAAATTCCTTAAAATGTATCATAACTGTTGATAGTCCCTAACCCATTGGCACCATTTTAAAGACCGTACGGAAAAGAATTAAGAGGAACATAAAACTTGACATGGAAAATCATAGTCCCGCATGTTTCTGAGCAGAAGTCATCCGCTAATGGACAATTCTCAGTAAGAGAAATAGAAATGCAAAAAGTTATTGCACTACGAGGCATTTCCGTACCTAAAAATTAGGTTCCTGACTCTGGGAGAGAATTCACAAGCCCACGCTGGGTGCTCAAGTTTCCTATACTTCATACGTGTAGATTTAGCTACTTAGGTTCAAAATTCATAACACTCAGCATGCCGAGGTTGGGGGAGATGCCTAAACCAGCCACTCTGCTGGATTTCTTTGAGAGTGTTAGACTGCCTCATGGTTTCCCTATTTTACCTGTGGTAGGTTAGGATGTTAGGTGTGTGTCATGTCAGGAGTTGATGGCAGTCTTATGCAGAGTTTAGATTATGGTTTGTACGGGATGGTTTGGATCAGAGATGACCCTGCCTCAGGCAGGGGGTTGGACTAGACATCTTCTGGAGGTCCCTTCCAGCCCGACTTTTGTGACTAAGGGTAATCCAGTTGATGTAATACAGGGGTTTTCAATCTTTTTGGGTCAGTGTACCCCCAGCAGCCGGCCGTGCTGGGGGAGGAGGGTACAAGGGGGGTGGCACGTGGCCGGACATGGCGGGGGCGCAAGGCTGGATGCAGAGCAGCGGCAGCCACTGTGTGCGAGCTTCCCCCACCCCTGTGTCCGGCTGGGTGGGTGGTGCCTATGCAGCAGCACAGGATCATGCAGGGCGGCACGCCATCCTCGCCTACCCACACATACTCCCATGGGCCTTCTCAGGTATGCCTGATGTAATATATTTGGATTTTCACTAGGGCTTTAACAAGGACCCTTGACCAAAGGCTTCTTGAAAAGACAAAAAACCAAAAACTGAATTACCATGGGATTGAAGGGGGATGGTCCTTTCACGGGTCAAAAGCTGGTTAAGAGATGAGAAAAAAGGCTCTAGTGCTAAACGGCCATTTTTCAGGATGGAGGAGGGTCATTAGCGAGGTCTCCCAGGGATCTATCTTGGGCCTGGTTTTGTTCAACGTTTTCATAAAGGACCTGGAAAAGGGAATGCACAATGAACTTGGAATAATTTAGCATCACCTACACACTTCACAAGTCATCAAATCCTAAGCACCGTGGTAAAGAGCTGCAGAAAAATCTCCCAAAACTGAGTGGGCAAAAATGTGGCAGATGCACTTGTTAACTCTGAAGTTCAAAATAATACACCCTGGAAAAATAACATCAACTATCTATACACAATCCTGGCTCTGAAGTAGTCATTATGACTCAGGAAATAGACCTTGGAGTCAGTGTTGATAGCTCCCTAAAAATACTGACTCAGTGTCCAGAAACAGCAACCTAAAAAACCAATAAAATGTTTGGTATCATTAAGAAGAGAATAGAAAATGAAACAAAAAACATTGTTTTGATACTGTATAAATCTGTGATTCATCCACAGTTTGAATACTGCGGGCAGTCCGCAGCTTAAAAAGGATGTAGTGGAATTAGCAAAGGTACAGAGAAGGACAGCATAGGGCGCAACTCTGCTATGATCAGGAGAGCAGCGCTCGTGTGAGAGCCTGGACGGTGAGGGGTTGGTGGACAACAGTCCTCTGCTTCTGCAAGGAAGTGGATGTGTTTGAAACTGACCAGCCCTCCTGACATGAAACTGACCAGCTCTACAAGTGGAGGAAGCGCTGAGCAGAATCCTGTGGGTTCTAGTCATTGGATAAATGACTGTCTAGTTATTCATAAATCACCGCTATACCCACACAGCTGTCCTCAGAAGCCTCTGGGGAATTGTACCCACTAGCATCACCACAACGTCAACTCTTTGAAGCACTTCACGTTCAGTTTGTCCCTACCTAACTCAGATATTCTAGCCTTGGTGAAATTTTCTGGGTTTTATTATTCAGGAGGTTAGACAATGATCATAACAGTTTATTTGACCTTAAAAATCTGTGGGTCGTGGAAGATGGAATTGGAGCCAGATGCTTTTAGCAGTCAGGGGATTAAAGAGATAATTTGAAGTTTAGTCCCACTAGAGACTACAGGCTTTTTAAAGTAGAGAGTATATTTATTTCCTTTTGTGAGGGCTAGTAACGGCTAGATGTTCTGGAGAAGGGGCAAGTTCGGTTTCTTTTTCAGCTGTACTTCCTAGTGATCAGATACTCTTCTGTCTCCTATTTTACAGAATCCATTTCAGCAGGCAGTACTGGTAGAGAAGCACATGACTGAACTGCTCTGACCCATATAAAATAATGTATTGATTTAAAATATCATACACAGGCTTCAGAGTTAGTGCTTCACTGGGACAATGAAATAGTTTACACTTTTGTTTCAGATTGTCAGCAGAATGAGCGCTCTGTTTATATACAGAAATTTTGGAAGATATATCTAAATCCATAAGCACTAGAAATGTTTATTTTTGAAAATGAATGTTTGATCTGAGACAGATTCCCAGCAAGGGACATATTCTGGTAGATACTGTCATTTACAGAATATTATAGCTTTGTTTATATAAAATGTCAGTAATTCAAAGAAGTTTTATGAAAGAGAGGTATCATTAAAAGTGGCTAAAAGGAATCCTTTAGATACAGCTTCATAGTTGTTAGGATCAGAAGGGACCTCAATAGATCATCAACTCTGACCTGGGCAGGAAAGAGCGCCAGTCATGGTTTCATATAATGAAACCAGTCCTAGAAGCTAACACACATCAACAAGATTGTCCAGGCCTGCGTTGCTATTTTATTTCAGGGTTGTTGGTCTTCCCTTTCTTGTTGATGTTCTATTTTCAGGCAAGTCCATTTTATGAAAAAATCTCTTTCAAATATTGTTCTGTTTTTTGTGCTTTTGTTTTCCTAGCTGCCTAGTGGGAGACTCTTCCATGCTGCAGCCGTCATCTCAGATGCAATGTATATCTTTGGAGGGACAGTGGACAATAATATTAGAAGTGGAGAAATGTACAGATTCCAGGTATTCCATGTTGACATGATTTAGGAGAGTGCCAAGCAGAAACAATGACCTAATTGTTTATGTTGATTAATTTTTTCCATTATAATTGCCCGTTTGTCATTAACTAGCCAACACTGTAGTTTAACTGTTTTGACTTAACATTTTCCAAGTTTACTCTCAAAATCTTTTTTAAATGTTTCAGCTAAAACAAGTCAGCTAGCTTACCAATGTTAAAAATGTCTTACAGACATTTCTTTTGGGATCTCTAACATCTCTGTGCTTTGTGTCAGGTGCTTGAAATACAGAAGGGGGTGATTTGACTGAAGCTTTAATTCTCTAAAAATTGCTGTTTCTACATCTCTGATTTAGTTAGTTTGTGAAGTGAATATCTACCCTGCCTTCTGCCAGACTTCAGACTAACATGGCTAACTACCTCTATTTCTGCATTGTCAGTTGAGGTTTGTTACCTAAGTCTTCAAACTTTCCACCTATAATAAGCGTAGTTTGACTCTACTGTTTATCTGTGTATGCTAACTTTGCTTCGCTGCTGGCAGTATGGCAGCTGCAGAGTGTTGCTGTATGTGTCCCAGGCTCCGTGTAGGTACATATGTGGTAGATACAGCTGTAGAGCCATGACAGAAACCAGGAAGGAGGGCAGAGACCTCTAGGTGGCAAGGAAGCTGTTTGAAGCCATAGTGAATGTATTCTACTCTTGTGTGGGCCCTCTTAGTTTCCTAATTGTCTTCTAGTCTTCCTCTTAACTCCTGTAAGTCCCAGAAATTAGCACCCTGATTGTGATAGTGATACATCTGAAGTATGTGAGGTATTTCTCCCTTGTGGCAGAACAGGAATATACATGTTGTAAATCTAGGGAATTTCAGGGACAAGCTGGCAGAGCTACACCTTGTGACAGCAAAATCCTAATAACTTTAGGTTGTTAAGTTTTTAAAGTTGTGGAATTTCCAAAAGTATTCTGCACCTAGGTGAGTCTTTCCTCCACTGATTCCTGACATTCAAATGCCCTTTTGGTTTCGATCCCTGCAAAAGGGTTCAGAGGAGAGGTTTCCTGAAACTCCTTGGTGGAATTTTGTTTCCCTTTGTATGTCTCAGTGACAGCTTTCTAGGCCAGTACACAGTGGTTCTGTTTCCTGTGTGGACTCATAGTTATGTTACATAGACTGAGCATCTGCAGTAGACTACACACTGGTCTGTGTACACACGTGCATCTATCCAGGATGCATACTTTAAGTCACAAAGATGTCATTGGCCAGAAAGCCATGATTTGCATTTGAGGGGTGGAAGAAGTGGGGGAAGAGGACCCTACCATGTTTTATCCCTAGTAATTGAGCAGTTAGGGTACTCAATGAGAAAGCCAGAGACAAAGGTTTTAGCACTGCCCTGTTCTAGAGATGGGGGTGAACCTGCATCTCTGACTATTCCACACTGTGCTTTAATCACCAAGCCACAAATTTAGGAATTGCCCAGGCTCTCCTTGTAAGACTAAGCCACTGCCCCTTGCTTTTACTAGTCGTTGGATAAAATGAATGGAGAGCAGTACAGTGGGGACATTTCTGCTCTCTTGGGAGTAAGGGTGCAGGCTGGACCCAAAAGGCTTGCTCCCTTCTAGTGCAGCAGGCATCTCACTGAGTTAGAGACCCTCTAACTTATTCCCTTTCTTCTGGCCCCAAACTGTCTTCCTCTTTTGACTGCCCAGGCAACCAGCTTCAAAAATAGGGCTGGGGCTAATTTTTCTGGGACTTGTAATCAGGCATGTGAGCATCCTACCTGCATGACTGCTGGGGCTAAAACATGAGATGGTCTTTCCCCCACCCTCTTCATTTTTCCAGTACTTGGGCTCCAGTAGTCATGCACATGTAGTAGCTGCTCTGCTGTGCCTGTTCATTCTGTGCATGTATACTTACACATCCTGAGCATAAAGCAAGGGCCAAAAACGACCAGGTAGATAACTAGAAAACTGCTATTTAAAATAGAATAGAATTTCAGCTAGTCTCCCAAATCTTGAAACTTGCAGTTTTTGAAGTCATTCGTGTTTTATCACTTCAGTTTTTTCACAGAGTTATTACCATGTAGGAGGTGTATCCTGAGCAATAGTTAATGTTAAATCAGTGTGGAAATTCAGTGGCAATATTAACCATGAAGCTGTTGAAGTGAAATAAACTATAACAAGTTTTATTTTTTTCTAATTTCAGTTTTCTTGTTACCCAAAATGTACTTTACATGAAGATTATGGAAGACTGTGGGAAAACAGGCAGTTCAGTGACTTGGAGTTTGTTCTGGGAGAGGTGCGTTTTATTCTAGTGAAAATGATTTTTGATATTTGAATCTGGCAGTTGTCTATCCTTTCTCGCCATACCAAAAGGACACACTCAAGGTGTTTCCAGAACTGGGAACTAAGGCAGCTATTTCTATCATGGCATATCCAGAGAGATTTTTGTACCTGTTCTGTGTTAATTTATGCAGTGATGTCACTTACATTGTTTGGTAATATGTTGTAGAGAATCAAGGAATGTGAGGTGCACACTAGAGTGAATTGCTGATTCATTAGTGGTAGTACTTCTATTATGCAGAAGTCATTGAAACTTTAATAAGGTACCTGGACATTGGCAAGAGTTACAGTGATTACCTCTATTGGGCACACCACTACAATTGCTAATGCTTGTTTATTATCCACCCATTTTAAAATTCAACTGGCCTGTGTTTGCATAGTTAATTTAGAGCTTTTTATCAAAAGCTATGGGTGAATAACATAGATCTTAATACTTTGGCTTCTGTTCTAATGTTTATTGACTACTTATTGGCTTACAGTTGAGCTGAAGCACACAAACATGATTTTCTTTACCAGTTTACATCTTCTTTTAAGTTGAGCTGCTGAAAACTTCTTAAAAATTTACAAAGTAGCTGACTTGTATCCCTGCATGCCTTCAGAGGCAGATTGCTTGGGATCGTTCTTCAAAACATTTCAGTCTATAATATCTTACGGTGATGAGCTTCACAGTTAATTTGTTAATTTTGAATTTTCTACCTTTCCGTTCCATTAAATATCCCCTTGTTCTTGGTTTATGAGGAAGGGAAATCAGAAATCTTCACTGTTCAGTGTTGCGTATGCTTTTATTTTATTCCTTTATTAGTCCTCTGTTTTCCAGCCTCTCTTTCTGGGAGAGTGTGTCGAAGCCTCATAGAATTTGTCCTTTGAATGGGATTTTTATTTCACATTATCATTTCTGAAATGTGAATTTGAATATTACCTCTTTCTCTTTCTTCCCTGCTGCTTTATGTGCATGACCTGCACCTCCAGTTTTCATTTGCCAACTCACTGCCCTTTTCTTCTGCCATTTCATCCACAACGATTAAGTTTTATTTTAAAAAAACAAACAAAAAAACACAGGCCCATACAGAGGAACATCAAAAGGTGTGGGCAAACATGCATTTTAGCCACTTCAAAAGGGAAGAGGAGCTACTGTTCAGGAGTGCATGTTAGCACATTAGCCGTAACTGTTCCATCTACATGGTCCTGTTGTGGTATAGGCTAGAAGAATCAACCTGATTTTGACCCTGAGGTTAAAGGTGGAGTGTTTTTGCAACACTTGTACAGGCAGTCCTCAGACTTTAGACACAATTCGTTCCTGAAAACCTTGTCTTAAGTCGAAACGTTGTAACTTGGAACCAATTTTCTCATAAGAAACTATGTTATAAATGGGGGGTTGGTTCCTGAACCAAGGCCTGATACCCTATTTTCACCAAAAATACCCCGGAATTTTGTACTCGATCAATTATAGATGAGTAATATAGCTACATTAATGTATTTATATTGTTAATAGTAATCATATTAAATTGGAAGGACTTATTTGAGGTGACTTCGCTGGACTTTTTGAAAGGCTCTTGGTTGGACTTTTTTAAGGGTTTTTGGCTGGAGTCTTCTCAGGGGTCTTGGCTGCAGGTTTTTCTGGAGTCTAGTCTGCTTTCTTAAAGAAAGTGTCCAAGGAAGTTTGGACAGATGCTCTCCAAGGAGATGAGCGACACGGCGAACTTGTTCGCTGGCGTGGCGTCCCATCGGATCAAGTGTTGTAAAGTCAAAACTGATGTCATAAAGTTGAAACGGTGTCAATTTATAAACATTGTAAGTGTGAAACGTTGTAACTCGAAACATTGTAAGTCAAGGACTGCCTGTATTGCTACAGAAATCATGCAGAGTAACTGTTTGTTTGTTTTGTTTGATTTTTATGCCGCTCTCTCCAAAAAAAGCTCAGAGTAGCTTACAATAAAAACAGATAAAACAATAACACAGAACTATAAAGAATACCTAGCCAACCCAAATAAGAAGGTCTTACACTATGTTTGGCTTTGGTGGGCCTCAAGGATGGGGAGAGATCCAGAGCTTGAGAGCAACAATTAAGAATGATCTCCCACATGTTTTGCCTAAGTAAGCTTGGCAAAGAGATGGTACTTGCAGGAAGTTGCTTTTGGCTGACCTTAGGAATTGTGATAAAGCATAAGGGAGGAGGCAGTTCCTTAAGTATGTAGGACAGGGGCGGGCAATTATTTTGGGCAGCGGGCCGCTTACTGAGTTTTTGGCAAGCCATAGAGGGCCACATGACAGGCAGCCCAGGGCAGATAAATATTTTCTAAATTTTGTAGGGGCCCCGCAGGCCGCATAGAATGGCCTGGCACGCCACATTTTACCCACCCCGATGTAGGACCAAGGCCATTTAGGGCTGTATAGGTCAAGGCTGCCACCTTGTGTTGCACCTGGAAAGCTATTGGAAACCAGAGCAGATTCAGAAGCACTGGGATACTGTGTTCCTAGGAGCTGCCTGTGGTTCCCTGATGGTCCTCAAGTGCCCCAGCCACTGCCACAATCTGAGAATCCATGTGTAGCAAGGAGCACCCCAGAGCTGCAAACCTAAGTAACAAAGGGAAGTTAAACGCTAACAATAAGGGTGTTCCTACCCCCACAAGTCATGAGATCACCCACCATCATCACCTGTATCTTGTCTTGTCAGCTTCAACTGGTTTACCCATATCTAGTCCCCAACTATAGCCAGACACTGCCTGCTGGATAAAAGAGAGAGAGAGCTGGGTGTTGTTAGCATACTGATTGCACCTCACTCCAAATCCCTGCATAATCTTACCCAGTGGCCTGAAATACGTGAGCAGGAGGGGTGACAACATAAAAGCTCTGGGAGACCCCACAGGAAGAGGTCCTGGGGGGAGGGTGAACACTCACCCATCACCGCTGTCTGGGGTTAGTTACCCTGTTAGGAAAGAGCAGAACTGGTCAAGAACGGTCCCATGAATATCCACCAGGTCACGCAGGTGTGTTCTTAGCACCTCATGGACAATTATCAATGGCTGCTGAAGGGATCAACAAGGAACAATTTCCTCTGTTCATCTCCAGGTGAAGTTCATCAGTCAAGGCTACAAGTCCAGTCTCTGTGCTACACCACAATGAATGTCAGACTGGCGGGTTGAGGGACCCTACAGCATCCAGATGCCCACTCGGTGACCTTCCCCAAAAAGGGGAGGTTGGAGACTGGGTGGTAGCTGGCTGTGGAGTCCAAGTTAAGAAATCCTTTTCTGAATAGGAGCTGGACAGTTAAGGGCATAAGAATATCTGGCACCCTACCCTTCAAAAGGAAGACATTGATAACCCTTGCTAGCTGTGGCCCCAGTCTCCCTCAGCTGGCTTTTACAAGCCAGAACTGGCCTGGATCCTGTTCACAACTGGTCTCACGTTTGTTCCTGTCGTTGGCAATATTGTCTGTCAGAACAGTATTTCAGGTTTATTTATAGGACTGTGATAGGGAAGCAATCTCAGTCTATAACCAGGAAAATCTGTAAGTTATTGAGACACATGTAGAATCCAACAAAGCCATTTTAAGAATCTAGATTTTAAGAGCAATTGCAAACAAATGCTGTGTTATAAAGGAAAAGACAATTGGACATGGATAGAATCTGAGCATCTGGAACCTGTCTCGGAAGAGGTGAAATTCCTTTTATTTCCATTCTCTTTGACTAACATACTATGTGAATATGTCTTACCACAGAGGCCAGTGACCTTGAATAATGGCAGCTCAGCTGCTACAGTGAGCTGCCATTTACCTTCCTCCTTAGCCCTCACCAGTACACTGTGGACAGAGGCAATGTGGGGTCACATCTCAATAGCCCCAGCCCCCTCATCAGCTTCCTTTTCCATCCTTGAGAGACATCATTGCTGCAAGGGGAGCTGTTGGTTCGTAGAGCAGCTGCCAAGTGTGGATCCTGTGGCAACCCCTGCTATAGCTGCTTCCAGTTGCTGTTGGGGCAATCAGTAAAAGTAAATTCGGTGGCGAGATAGGCAGTGGCTATAGTATGGTGGCTGGGGTAACCCTCTGGCTGCTGGCCACACCAACACCTCCCACCTACAGCAGCAGCTTCCTCAAGGTGGGGAGGGAGGAATGGGAGTCTGATGAGGGCATCAGGGCCACTGGGATGCAAGCCCCCAGCTGTGGGGACTCTCCTCTGGGTGAGATTTAGCCCATGGGCTGTAGGTTGCCAACTCCTGCCTTAATGTATGCTTTTTCTCTCACTACCGACAGAAAGAAGAACGAGTCCGTGGTCATACAGCAATTGTCACAGCTCGCTGCAAATGGCTAAGGAAGAAAATTATACAGGCAAGGGAAAGATTGAAACAGGCAAGTATCTCCCAGAAATAGTCTTATGGCAAGTTGATGCTTAACCTGGCTGAGTTTGGCAATAATTAGTCAAAAGACTGAAAGGCTCTTAGAAACGGAACAAAAATAGAATAAGATTTGCTCTCTGAGTAGGGTCTTTTTTTGGTCTGTTTACCGTCCAGCAGAGTATTAGAATCACATCTTCATGTGATTAGGTCCCAGGTTTCCTTCAGCATGGAGCTTAGGGTATGTTTGAGGGTAGGCAGGGGACATAACAGGACAAGGCCAAAACATATTGCACTCACAATAATCAAGGAAGACCAAGGCAGAAAATTAAGGAAAAAAGGGATATGCATGCAATCTAGAGATTACTTAAGTAAGCCAGATGTTTTCATATGAGCAGGGTTTGATGAAATTACACCTAAAGTATTCAGTCAACTGGCTGAAGTAAAGTCACCTTACAAAAACAAGTCAGGTCACAAAGGGACAACAATGGTAAAATCCATGTCACAAACCCCAGGAACAAAGTAAAGCCATTGTTTTGCACTAGTATTATATTTCATTTACACCCATAGACATAGTTCATTCTCTGGTAAATCTAGACTTCACCCCAGCCTTGAGGGGTCACCCAGACAACCTTAGCTTATTTTATGTTCCTGCTTTTTTTTTCTGCCCCATTAGAAATCTAAGCAAGAGATTGAAGAAGAGGGACGAGAGATGTCCCAGAAGGAAGGAGCAGGTGGTAATGTTAAGCCGTGCCGCCAGCAGCCGCTGCTGGAGGTGACTATCCGGGAAGCTGAAGCGCAGCCCTTTGAGGTGCTCATGCAGTTCCTGTACACAGATAAAATAAAATATCCACGCAAAGGTAAGACAGCAGGATGAGGACTGTGGTTTAAACCCAAAAGACAGCTGTATTGGAAATAATACCAGCTTCTCCATGAATCCCAAACCCTTACGAGTCGTATGTCCTCATGTCCAGACTGAGTCTGTTTTAATGGGGATCAGTCAGAATCAGCGAACCTATTGTGAATGAGGCAGAAACACCAGTGACATCAATCAAAACTGGTGGGTGTTCCACGCTATTAAAAATCAGACCACTTATTTGGAGACTGGATTTAAGAACTTAAATTAAAGCTCTAGTTTTGTTTTATTATTAAGTTTTGCCCCAAGATGTTCCAAAAATTTTAGTAAGGCCAGAAAAGGGCTTTTTTACCTCATCAGCTTTGAAGGACTTTTCCTTGACTGGTGCTTACTACTCCGTGATCTAATCTAAACTGAAGTTGATCTTCTGTAATAAAAGTACTTTGCTAATTGCCTTTGGTTCTGCTGTTCTAATTACTCAAGATGGCATCAGAAGTTACCTTAAGAAAACTCCTAACCTCCCTAGATCTCTGAATAGTCTCATATTCGGGGTCTCTCCAGAGCTGTGACAGGATACTGTTTTCCTTTGTAATTTACAGGTCATGTGCAGGATGTTCTTCTTATCATGGATGTGTACAAACTAGCCCTGAACTTCAAGCTGTCTCGACTAGAACAACTCTGCGTCCAGTATATTGAAGCATCTGTAGATCTCCAGAATGTGCTCACTGTGTGTGAAAATGCTAACAAGCTTCAGCTAGATCAGTTAAAGGTAAATCCCTATTTACAGAGTAACTGATCAAATGTAAAAAACAAAGTCTCAAGTGTAGTCAATGTAGACATTGCTTACAAATGTTATCACGTAATGCTGTGGGTTTTAAGGTGATCTGACTGTGTAGCTGGATGCATTTATTAAAGGAAATTCCTGGATGCTTGGTATTGGTGTAGAAAGTTGATTCCTTACTTACAGACATGTCTCTCTGAGCTGAAGAGCTCTAAAAACCCTTTTACTTAAAACACCTCACCTACACTTAGGAGATCTGGCTGGTTCTGGTGAAAGTTTCCAGCTTAAACTCATTTCTTTTTCTCTGCAATCACAGTTCTTTGAATATATATCCATGTAGATCCCATTGTAGGGGCTTGTGTGGCTCATATATGTACAATCAAATTTTTTAATAGAGGTATTTATTTGGATTGGTGTGTACAGCCTGTGCTTCCTCATGCTCCTGTGCCTGTGTACAAGTGGCAGAGTGACCTCAGTTCCCTCTTACTTCTCATTGCAGAGAGACAGAGCCAAAGGTGTTTCCATCCTGCTGCACTCTGCAGAGATCTTGAAACTGGTTCTTCAACCCATTCAGTGCAAAATTTTGCTTTCATGCTTTTTTTTTAAACAGTGTGCCTTAAAAAAAGGTGGAAAAGAGAATTAATTGACAACTCAGGAAGGTACTGGCATATTTTGCACCCAGGATACTTGAGTGCAAGCCATAGGCTATGTGGCTCAGTGAGAAGGCTGATAGCTTGGAAAGGAGGGGACTTTTGGTTTAGCCTAAGTCCTTGCTCCCAACGAGTCTGGAGCTCCCTCTAGCACTGTCTTCTATCCTTTTTCTCCCACCAGTGACTGTATTACTGGTCCAGCTTCAAAAGGAGCACCAGAGCAGGGACTAGATAATGATTGACTTGTAGCTTGGTGATTACAGCTGTGTGTTGGGAAATCAGACACCCAGGTTCAAACCTACTCTGGGTCAAGTGGGCATAGAACAGGGTCTTTTGGATTTCCGGGGTAGTTCTCTTGCTATTCAACTATTGTGGGGGAAAGATGGTAATTTTCCCTCTCTCAGTCTGTTGCTGGTACACATGTCCAGTCTGCTTGACTACATAGTTGTACACATGCTCAGTGGTACACATCCAGGGGTGGAATTCCACTGGGTGCAAAGGTGTCGGAATGCCTTGTAGATGACCAAACCTAGATTCTTAGCTGCCCATGAAGGGAATATTATTATAATTTGTAATTAAATCAGAAATAAGAGAGGATTAAAGACAAAATAGGAAAATTATTTTTCTTTAATGTCACGAAAAGCATTAATTTAGGAAAAGGTTTTGAAATGAAAGTTTTTGTAATCATTTTTCTTGCAGTCTGTATAAAATGATAGGATTTCAGATGGGACACCAATGATTTTTTCATTGTTTAAGGAACATTGCCTAAACTTTGTGGTGAAAGAATCGCATTTTAATCAAGTAATAATGATGAAGGAATTTGAACATCTTTCCTCATCCCTGATAGTGGAGATAGTACGGAGAAAACAACAGCCTCCTATTCGAATGCATTCTGATCAGCCTATCGATATTGGTAAAGTAACTTCCTCATTGCTTTAAAAGTTGCACTTTTTTTTTGAAACACTAATATGATTAGGACCTGTCTCTCTCTGTTACTGCCCGTTGGTTATGCAGTCAGTATAGCCTCATTAATGCTTCCTGCTAGTTGTAGGCAAGGATATGTCATTACATCAAAGAAGTTTCAAGCAAAAGATTGTCCCTACCTTATCTGAAACAGACCTGATTAAAGCGATTTTCATGTTATGAATGTCCAGCTGTTACTTTTATCTGCTGTATCTTAGGAACGATACCAAAGACTTCTAAATGCTCTGGAAAAGCTGCAGTTGGTGCAGAATCCAGTGCCCCAACTCCTTAGGGCATTGATATATTATGCCATTTCCTATGTTGACTCCTGCATATTGGTATCACAGACATTAAATGGAACAATTTCCATGACTAGAATATCAACATACTTTGCTTTGGAAGGGCAGGTCTGGTTTAAAAAAAAAAAAGGAGGTGGTACTGTACTAGACTTTGGACAGAGCCTTGTAATAGGTGCTAGTCACTGTCGGAGCATCTGAGTCCCAATTGCCAGGCCTTTTTATACCACCATACCTTCAGTCTTGGCCCTAGCACTGTTCCCAATCATGGTTTGGCCTTCGAGCAGGCTTCATAGCTGCCTTGGACCGAAGAATAGCTGACATCACTTTCTCCCATCCCCTCCCACTCTTGACCCAGATAGTATGTTGGCTGCCGACACGAAGGGAGAAGGACCTGGCCAGCCTGTAGGCCCTACAAAGCTGGTAAACCTCCTCAAGCTGGTACCACTAAAAGCATCCTTTGGCGTTGCCCTTGGGGAATCATGGTTGGGATTTGCTGGAAGGGCTTACGTGCAGCGTTTAGTCAGGAAAATGATAGTTGAAGGGAGGGGAAGTTGGAGTTCTCAAGTTTTGGGCTGGTGTTTGGGGAATTCTGTTAATGGGTTTTTTTCTGTTTATTGTAAGCTACTTGGAGTCTTTTGGATAGGTCCAGGATATAAATCTAAATAATAAAAAATAATTAGAAGGCCCAGTTGCGATGGCTTGTCTAGAATGCATGCTGGATGTTGTTATTACCCCAGATGGCACGGGGGTCCATTATCTCTTCCCACCTCAAACTGGTACACTGCTACACAGATGCAGCAGAAGAGGGTGGCGCAAACTGATGGTGGCCTGCTTCAAAATGGTTCATGAAGCTGTTCCCAGACAATAGAAATTGAGTTTTCAGGGTGTATATCTAAGAAAATAAGGGCACAATGTGGCCTTGTCACCTGGTACTATATAGCAGAGGTCAAAGGGCAGGCAGGTCCTGTAATCCCAGAGCCATGGAAATTGGTGTGAGTACCAAGAAGAGGCTCCTTGAAGCAGTAGAAGGGGTTGGAAGGTGCAGTGTGGGATGCAGGTGGATTGACCAACTCCCTAACATGCTCTGCTGGTGGGTGGAAACATGTTGTATTTACTCAAATAGAAGACAGCACTGAAGACAAAATTTGTTACAATTTTCCAGGTATAGAATCCAACTATTGGAGGTTTGCCTTGAATTTGTTCCCTCCCGTTGCTACAGCAGGAAAAATAAATCTGGGAATCAGGTAGCCCTTTGCTTTCTGCTTCCTTCCAACTTTTTCCCCTGGCAGCCCCTTATCTCTCTTTTTACTGCCAGACCCTGCTCTCCTTGAACATGTGGAAGTGAGGAGCAAATTCGAAAACAATAACCTTAAATTAAATATGGCTGTATCAGTATGCATATAGTACCCATGGACTTGGTATATCCAAAACTGATATGTTACCTTTTCTTGAAACTGCTGCAAGTTTTAGCACGGGTACTCCATAAGCATACTTTTGAGTAGCACTCTTGTACTACATGTAATTAGGTGCCAGCTATGCCTGATATTAGTCCAAAGTCAAAGGCTTGTAATTTACCACGTAGTTCATTAGACTGGGCCCCACCAGAGTCAAGAGCATCCAAAGCCATGATGACCCCATAGCTCAGCACTGCTGAGTGTGTGTGTGTGTGTGTGTGTGTGTGTGTGTGTGTACTCCAGATACCTCCCACCAAGGAGGTACTAATTAGCTCCCGCTCACGACTGGAAGTGGGTGTTCTTGTCACAAATCCTTGGGATGCTCCAAAAATGTATATGCAAATGAAGTACAGGGCAGCCTGGTCCAGCTCCACCTCATGGAAGGCAGGACCACACTAATCGTGTACCAAGCTGAGAGGGGGACTGAAAGAGGGAGTCTGGGTGAACGGAATGCAGTGTTGTGGCTCACCATGACTTGCAAAAGAATTAGTGGTGAGGGGGACTGCATATACAGGGCATGACCATATGTCTTATTCAGATGGGCTGTACTAACTTATTCTTGTGTATGTTCCCATCTGCATGTTTGCCCAATGTGGGCCATGTGTTTTATAGTCGCGCTCAGTGTGGTCTGCTTTTAATTTTCTTCATAGTTGGTTTCCACTGCTAAGCACATGCTGCTTTGCAGCAGCAGTTTAATTGACACTGTATTTAGTGAGATTCTTTGTATGAGATTATAAGACAAGGGGCTTTTTCTCCCATGCCAATTGGGGAAAAAAACCTCATTTTGTATTTGAGTAAATACAGTAATATGAATTGCTTCATAGAGAAGTGCTTCCAAGATTTTCTTCTTCCTGCAGGGTCATTTCTGAAGCAAAATGGGCATTTTTTAAGCACTTCATTGGTCAAGTATGTCTGTAGCTTCACTTTCTGGAGCACACTAAAATCACTTGGGCCACTTCAAATGTTATTTTTGTCCCTGCTGTGAGAGAGCAATATATGGTAAAGACCAATTTAGATGGAGTCGCCAGCTTGGCAAATAGGAATGTTAACTAGGGTTAAAAAGTGAATGAAGACAATAAGATGAGGAAACATGTAGCTCAGGTTTTGGATATGTCATCAACACAGAGTTGACATCATGAATATGAGAGACTGAGAGGAGAGCACAGGACAGGACTAAACCTGGAGTCAGAATCAGGGAGGTCTGAGAGGACTTGGGTGACAGCAATGTGAAAGGGGAGATCAGAAATTAATTGGATGCAGCAGGGTTCAAAAGAAGAGGGAACATGGGAAGGGAAAGAATGAAAAGCTGGCAGCAGCAGGAATGGTAGAGAAGCCGAACATCCCCACCAAGGTCTGATCCAAGGTAGAAAAAGATTATATTGCTATCGAAGGATACTGAAACGAGCTGTTACGAACAGATGTTACCTCTGCATGATTTTGTAGAAGTAAAAATATAGCAAAACCTCTCCAACTTTATCCCTGCTTCATTCGGCATCAAAGTTACAGTGTTTTTTTTATTACTACAGGATGATGTAGATGTAGCAGTTACAGCTAAACAACTGCTGCACAGTCTGGAGCAACTGCACTAGCTGAAATTAAACATGTTCTGCTCTAAGGATGTAATGAAGTGGCTATTTGTCAATCGCCTCCTGAAGGAAAACCTGTTGGTAGAAGTGGTTCAACCTTCTGTTAACTTTATAGAAGCTAATCATGTGGAATGTTTTATTTTTAACCACCTCACTATGTTGCTTTTCTTTAGGCACGTCTTTGATTCAGGACATGAAGGCTTATCTAGAAGGAGCTGGGATGGATTTCTGTGATATCATTCTACTGTTAGATGGCCATCCAAGACCAGCCCATAAGGCTATTCTTGCAGCCCGCTCCAGGTATGTCCAGTCAGACCTACTATTTGCTGCAATTAAGTCATAATTCGCCAGGGAAGTAGGAGATTTTAGGCGTAGAAACAATTCCCCCAAAATCCCAGATTTGTTTCTTGGGTCAGCTTATTCTGAACTAGATGAGAGAAGAGGTCTGAGTAACACAGGGGTTTGTTCAATAAGGGTAATTAAGCTAGTCAGTAGTTATGGTCCCACAAACAGGTTACAGAAAAATAAGCTGGAGTGTGAATTAATAGTGTTTCTACCTAAGAGCCTGACCATGCACATGCTCTTTACCCCTTCTTTTAAACTGAGGGGCAAGCTGTCTCGCACTTGCCTCACATTAGTGTGTGCATGTGGGCAATCACCAGGGATCTGGGTTTTCCATTTCCTGTGGAAAAATGTGGCTTTTCTCCTTTAAGGAGAAAACCACATATTTTCACATTTAAAGGAGAAAAAAAACCCGGGAAGCCATGGATTTTCACCATGGAGGCTGGCAGGGTTCCAGCCTGCAAGGGCTGCCTGGGGCTGTGGGGATTGGGAGGAAGGCGAGGGACCGCATGCATATGGGGGAGCAGGAGGAGGGCGAGGGGCCCCACCACATCACAGCGGGAATAATAGGAAGAGCTGGTGCAGCTGTGATGCTGTTGGCGACAGGATCAGCTGCTGCAGCAAATGCACACGCTGTTGCTGGTGTTTTCACAACAGTGGTGCCAACAAGAACAGCTGCCACCACCACAGGGGGCTGTCTTTGATAGGCACTGCTGTAGGACTGGGACCTGTGCCTGGAGCAGTGGCTGTCAAAGGCAGCCTGTCCTCTCCCCTGCTGGGAGCTGGTGGAGGCTGTTGAGCACAGCCTCTGCCTGCCTGCAAGGACAGTGGAGTGAGGAGAGCATGCACTGTTGCCCCCGTGGACAGCCAAGGGCTGCCTCTGCCACTACTACCTCCTGATGCCTATGGTAGCATAAGCTGGAGACAGCTTCTCTGTTGTAGGGTAGAGGAAGTAAAAGAGCAGCCTTCGCTATCACCTCTTGGCTGGAGAGCGCACCTTTTGAGGCAGCTTTATCATGCTCCAGCCATTCACTTGATGCCTGGTTTTAAGTAACTTGTATAGAAGTCACAGTGCCTTGTAGCTACATGTGAGTAGGGTTGGTTAAACATGGTCTGTAGAATTGTATCTCTAACACTTGTATACTACATGAGTTGTATTTCTTTTCCCAGTTACTTTGAAGCTATGTTCCGTTCTTTCATGCCAGAAGATGGACAAGTAAATATTTCTATAGGTGAAATGGTTCCCAGTAAACAAGCATTCGAGTCTATGCTGAGATACATTTATTATGGTGAAGTGAACATGCCTCCTGAAGACTCCCTGTATCCTTAAAACTAATTGAAGCAGATCCCTCAACTGACTTTTGTTATAGATGCCCAGATTTGATATATTGGATCTGAGTCTTCCTTGCTAGGAACATTGTCAGGCACTATAGTGTGAATGTAAAAGAAAATACCAAACTGGAGTATGCTCATTTTGCACAAGTGTAACTGCTGGCATTGCAAGGGTGTCAAGAAACAGGATCTTTCTCCAGGATGTTCAGTTGAAACAGATAATTGCCGTTACACAAGATAATTTCAGATTGGGTGGAGAATAGAGAGAGATTGGACTTTAAGAACATGTAAGTTCTGCTTGCATATTTTGTGCTGGATTTTGAGGCCACTGCTGTCACCAACACTAGGGCCGTGTGGTGTCTGCTAAACCAGGGTGTTTGTTGTGCTGGACTTGTGTAGCATTGGCAACTGCCCTGAGTTTAAGTAAGCAAACCTCATCCTGATCTAGAAGATCAATTATACCATGGCAAACGAAATGTGCAGATATTAGGGGTGCACTAATAAAGATTTTCTTGGCCGATACCAATAAACGATTATTAACCAGCCATATCAGCTGATACTGATCCAACAACCGATATTAACTGCTGGTTGAGTCGCACTGTAGGTTGTCACACTGGGTCGGGCTGGTCCAGGCAGCTCAGCTCCACCAGCTCCTCCCCACCCCAGTCATGTCTGTGGCATTTGGTGCCTTTTACAGCACCCGCCTCAGCCCCAACCCCAACCCACAGTGTGCACTGTGCTGTGCCAGTGCCTAGGGTACCATGGCAGTTGTTCCCTACAGCCCAGCCCTCCAGAGAGGGGTTGGGGGTGTATCCGGGGTCACCCTGGTTCATGGAAGGGAACCCAGGCATCTGGGGGCCCCAGACAGAAGGCATAATTATTGGAGAACATTATCAGCTACAACGGCCGATTTAAAAAGCCAGTAGCCAATAATATCAATTTCCCTTTTATCGGTGCTGGTCCGATAGGCAGCCAATATATTGGTGCACCTCTAGCAAATACGAAACAAAATTTGGAGCCACAGTTTTCAAATGTGAGTGCTTATAAATCCACGAGCACTCGGCAGTTGTTTCACCTCTGCCAGGCAATTTCTAAAAGTTCCCCAGGAGCATATTTGTATGTCAGATATCTTATGTAGAAGTCTGCCTCTAGGCAGCCAAGTCTGAAAAAATTGTGCTTCGTTATCCAGCAGTTTTTACTGTCCCAGGCAATGGAATTAGCATTGCTGATTTGTTTTACAGGTTTCCATCACCAGTCATGGTTTTGCCAACCATGGTTTTGAGTATCCATGCTTCAGAGAAGGCGGGGGGCACAGTCGGAAAATGCGCCCGCCCCCCCGGCCCTGCTTGTACTTCGCACTTCCCCCCATCCCTCCCCCTGCAGCTTTGCTGGTGCCCCCCAGTCCCTGCTCCCCCAGCCCTGCCAGTTTTGCCAACTGTGGGAACTTTCAGGAAAACCTATTCCCCATGGTTGGTAAGGGAAACCTGTACAAGCTTATCTTGGAGGCCCAGCTGAGTGTTGTTATTCTAGTGTGCAATTAGTCCTTGCCCTAAAGTTTGAAATCTCAATAAACAGGATGGTGAAAAGGGAAACAGGGACATCAGGAGGAGTAGCAGTGACTTGCCCAGTGTCACACAGTAAGTTAGTAAGCTGAGAACAGGCAGAAGGCAGGTAAAGATGCACCTTATAGACTCACTGAATCAGATGCATAAGCTTTTGTGAACCTGAGCTCACTTAATCAAAAAGCTTATGCAGGCACGTCTACATATGCATTAATGCACTATAATTTCGGCATATTAAGTGTAGTACCATAAAGTTTAGTACCTTTAGTAACTTAATGCACCATAATTGGCACTACTGTGCAGTAGCACCAGTACACATCTTTTACATGACGCTAATGTGCAGTAATTCTACTGCACAATAGCACATGTTTTGCCGTGATGCACTAACACGTGGTAGAATTAGTCTAATGTACTTCCAGCGTCTCGTGTAGACGTGCCCTGTATCTCTGATTCAGTGAGCCTACAAAGTGCATCTCTACCCTGCCCTTTCCCTGACTTCAGACTAACACAGCTAACTACGTCTTTCAGGTGAGAATAGGATCTCTTTTGTCTCAGGACATGTACAGTCACATGGCTTTAAAGGGGTTGACTTAAGGGTCAGGAGTGTGTAATAGTTGATTTGGTATAGCTGTTTCATGTGTTTGTCTCTGTCCCTGTCCCCACCTCATTCAGATGTAAGTTATTATTCAGCTGCATTGAATCCAGTCCTCCTCCACTCATATCTTCATGCCTTTAGCCTAGTGGTTTGCCTGCTGGAACTCACTGCCTTGGTTTCCATAAAGCACTATGAGTCTCATTAACTTTAAGTTGGGGCATAGCCACTAGTGGAGAACGTGCTGGTAGGGTAGGACATCCTGCAGTGTTGGAATCTGCTGGATGCTATCTAGCATCTCGCTTGTCCTTATAATCACCTTTTTTTCCTTGCATGGAGAGTCTAAGTTTCAGTCTCTTTCTCTGCATCTTTTTTTCCTGACTTTCTCCTGTTTCTACATCCCTTGTTTTTTTTCTGGGGGTTTTTGGGCAGGGAGGGAACTCTTCACAATACCTCTCTCATTCCCCCTTGCCTTGAGACTCTGCGAGAGGATGAGGCAAGACAAAGACATCGCATTCCTATTTCCTGTGAAGGATTTTCCTTCCGAGGTATCGCATTGCTTGTTCTGCTGACCAGGCCTCCTTCTGGACGGCTTCAGCTCACAGAAACTCTGGAAATGGCTGAGGTCCTCATATGCAGCATAGTAGTGCTAGCTTCAGCGTACTTGCTCAGAAAGAACCTTGCTGTTACTGTAACAGAAGAGAGCAAATAAACATAAGCATGGGAAAGTTTCTTATAGGAGTAGGAGCCTGTTTGCAGGAAGGAGTGTCTGGGAACCTTCCTCCATTTCCTCTGCTGTGGGAGCCAGCAGCCTTCCTGATCCTGTATGCATGGAGTGGGTTCCCTCATGTGCTGCTCTGAAGACATTCAAGGAAGTGAAACACTTAGAAGCTAGTATTGGTGAGGATACCAACTTAGATGGCATTTATAGTGTGACATGAGAGAAAAAAAATATCAATGCCCTGATAAAGCTCCTTTTGTTAGATACTCACCTGGTTTGGGTCCCCACATAGTGGATTCAGGACTGGAACTCAGCAGGCTCCAGCCTCTTTCTCTGGTCCCAGCCTCTCTGGCACATGTCCTCAAATTAGGGTTTTTCTGCTACAGAGTGGTGCACTGTGGCCCTGCTACCATAGGTACCAGGACCAGCATTGAGCCATTAGGTACCCCAGTAGCTTAAAGCACTCCTTTCCCCAGAGCTCCAGCCCCTTGAGGAATATGTGATACTTGAAGCAGATGCATGGTTTGTAAGGATTTCAGAAACCAGTCAGTCTTAACTTTAGCTCTAGAAATACGTAGCTATATACAACATAGCAAGTGTGCACACCTTGTTCCCTGTCTCGGTACCCTCACCAGTCTGGAGCATTGTGTGGGTTATGGGGGCAGGCAGATCTGGACAGAATTGGTGAGACTGAGGGGAAAGAACGACATTGCCTAAACATCCAGGCTCACACAATACCCGTACAAATACTTGCTGAAAACATAAGAACTCATATCTTGGCAGGTGAGACTAATGAACCCATTAATACAAATCAAGGTGTTCATTCATAAACAAAAAAAAAAGAGCCACCGTTGTCAAAAATATATGTGAAATTTTGCATAGCTTGCCCTACTCTTAGTACAGATCGAACAGAATATGAAGGAAAGGCAGGACTTTGGATAGAACAGTTGGGTTGGAAGGGCTCTCAAGGGTCATCTAGTCCAGTCTCCTGTATGAATGCAGGATATGAATGCAGGATGCGTTATGCTTAAACCATTCCAGACGCATGTTTATCCAGCATCTTTTGAAAATTTTCAGTGAGGCAGATTCCATATCTTCCCTGGGCACCCCTCCTCATCTTAAACTTTAGGAAGTCCTTTCTGAGATTCAATCTAAATCTGCTTTTCTACGGTTTAAACCCATTGTTTCATTCCCTGCCCTCTCATAAGGGAATTACCATATATTTATACTAATATGGGGAAATCCACTATTTTCTGCAGGTTTCTATTTTACATGCATGTAGTCTTCAAGAAGCCTCTGTTCATCCCAGCCCTATAATACTATACTATCATATTCATCCTTTCCCCTGTAGCATTTGTATTGCTGTTCTGTTGTTGTCATTGGCAATTTGGACCACAAGATTTATTTTCTTTGACTAGCTTTACAGCTACCTCTTTGCGGCCCCTTATTATTATGGCTTCTTCAACAACAGACTTCAAGCATACTGTAAGCAGAATTTGGAAATGAATGTTACAGCAGAAAATGTGCTCCAGGTAATTAGCACTCACTAAATTTAGTGCGACCATTGGAAACACAGTAAATATTCAAGAAATTCAAATGGTGCTTCAACTCTACTCAATAGTGTCTGCAATTCGGTTAAATTTCCAGACAAAATATTTTACTAAATCTAAGTTAATAATTCTAGGTATATTTGTCTGTTAGGGTAAAAAAAAAAAAGAAAAAAGGATATTCTTGAGGTTTTTGCTGTGTGGCTGGAAATCAAGCCTGAATTTGTATAAAAGAGCACGCACAGTTTGGTAGTGTAAGAGTGATGTTGTGATGGTCGAGAAATTTTACAAGAGGCAAGGATTTTTTTTTAGGGTAATCTCTTTTATTAGCCTAACTGTGTAGTTGGGATAGAATAAGACAAGCTGTCGAATGCAAGACATTCTTCCTCGGGATACAAGCTTGGAGGCTGAATGTCAGTGTTAATAGGGGATGCTCATGCAGTCCCTGCAGACTTGGGTTCCCTGGAGGTTCCATCACGTCGGATATCAGACCCACAGTTGTGAATACACAGACATAATTCTCAAACCAGAGTTCCCGGTTAGCAAGGTGCTTTTTTTCCTAAAGATCACGGACCTTTTCCAGTTCATTTGTGCTGCTTAAGTGGTTTAAAAGGAGAAAAATGTGGCTATCCAAGAATCCTTTCGGTTGGGGAAATCCTCAGCTGGTATAAAGTCAGCCTAGCCACTTCTTGTGGGAATTGTTCCCTGAACAGGATTTTTGCATCCATCTCATTGTGACACCAAACATAAATTGGCCCTGGTGGCTAGCTTAAATCTCACAAAAATTATCTACTGATGAAAACCATGTGCAGTATTTAAAATACAGCATTGATTTTAGAGAAATTTGGAAAAGGTTCCAAATCGGGGCCGGAGTAGAAAGCTGGCTGCAATTATAAGTGCAGGGAAATTACCCTCTCTGCGTAGTAATAGCATTCTTTTTTGCCTCTGCATTTACCTGAACAAAGCAGAAAGAGAATTAGTCTTAATATGTTTCTGTTCTAGATTTTAGAGGCAGCTGACAAGACCCAGGCTCTGGACATGAAGAGACACTGCTTGCACATCATTGTTCATCAGTTCACCAAGGTTGGTTGGCTCTTTTCTGGGGTTCTGGGGATCTGCTGTCCTCTCTCTACCATGGGTTAAAGCAGATTAATATGGGCCTTTGTTTTGTACTGGTTCTTCCCTGGGACAACTTACTATGTTTATGATCTGACATATTGCCAACAGGGTTATGGCAGAACAATATTATGACATATTACCAACAGGATTATGGCGCCACCTTTTTCTTTCTCTCCATTTTTTTAAATCAAAAACAACCACTTTTTGTAGACTTGAAGACCTGCCAAAGAGAGTAGTTATTAAGAACCATCTCCATTTCCTCACGCTTCTTAGCTAGTAACTCTTCCATGCCATGCCTTGCCAGTGCTAGATTCTGACATGTTTAACAAAATATGTTTGATGTGCACTGAATGTCCTAGTTCCTCTTTCTCCCTGTCATTTATAAATATTATACTAAACTTGCTTTTGAAGAAGGTTCCTATAATAGATGCAACATCATTACTGCATTAATAAGGCCTATCATGTTCAGGTCAAGTGTTCTGCAAACTATATGTGAAATATAAATATGGAATATTGTATTAAATAGTGATACATTATGCCAAAAATATGATACTTGTGCCCTTGATTGAGAATAATTTTGGTATTGTCATTTAGCTTTAAGTAATAAGATACATGGTCCCTGACTGATAAAGATAGAATTTCCCAACGCATTGCCTGTTGGTGACAGGTGCAGTATAGTTAGCCTCATGAAGCTTCATGGATAAATCTTAAGATACTGGAAACTGGAACTTCTGTGTGCAAAGCCCACGTTGCTAGCAGTTGTGTGACACAAGACTGCAAAATCGTAGCCATTCACTACAAGATGCCTGTAACAAAACATTCTGGTTGTCAAAGTTACGACCAGGACCAGAACCAAATCATTCTTCTAGGAATCCATGTAGGTATTGCGCCACCTAAAACCTAGGCTGCGGTCCCTGTTTCCAAGATTTTTTTTCTGTTATTTAACAGATCATGTGCATAAACAGTTTTGGGAGCTTATGAAAACCATTTGTTTGCATGTTGCTACCAGTATAGTGTTTTAAGCACCACACCACAAATTAAGCATTATCCAGATACCCTTCTGGTGCTCCTTTTGAAGCTAGCGCCGTGGACAGGCAAGAAAGGAAGGTATATAGGGCCAGGAGGAAGAGCCCAAATTAACTGGCATGTACCACATGCCAGTTAGTTTCTGCACTGCAAGCCTAAAGCCTGGAACCATGCCCAAGTTTCTCCACTGTCCTGTCCTCCATCCATTTCATGTAGTGACTGAAATGAGAGGGACAGTGGCTCAGCCTTGTCAGGAGGGCTGGAGACACCATTAGATATTGTCTGACCTTTTGTGTGTGTGTATGTTTGTATGCACATGCGTGCATGTGGGTTGAGGATGGTTAAAGCAATGTGCTAAGTAACCAGAGAGCTGCAGGAAAGGTAGACCTATATCCCAGGTATCCAGCTTCCTGGGTGAGTGCCCTAACTTCAGCTACTGAGGCTAAGACATGAGGGGGCCCTTCTCCATCACTTTTTTTTTTTCCTGGGACTTGCACATTAATATTATGGCAAGTGCTCAGTTCCACGTGGTCAGTATACACACAGTCTTACACAGCCATGACGGGATGTGTCATGTTTGGGGTAGGGCATAAAAGTCCTTCAATCCCAGTCCAGTCACTGTGGAGCTATCTGTAACCTGATCCTTTGGATCGTGCATGTGATGTGACGATTTTGTCTTGGAATCTGAGTCTACCCCATGCCTGATCTTGACACTCAGCTGAACATCAGGATTGGGCACAGGACTGGGAGCAGCCCTAGGATCCGGCACGCTCTGGTGCCATGGCTGACGGTCATTGCTGGCATCAGCCCCAGGTCCAGTTCTGGACACAGAGCTGGTGGTAGCAATCAGGTGCTGAAATTTACTGCCGTGCCTTGTGCGTTCTTCTGGTAAGGCAGCAAATATGCCTCCTGGTGAGGGCACATCCGGTTGGTGACAATCAGTGATTGCCAACATCAAGACTGGGGCAGCCCTCAGCTAGATCAGGGGCTGCCTAGATTCTGACGTTTACAATCAGCTGATTGTTGGTGTCAAGATTATGGGGCATGCCACACATTCAGTTTATGAAGCCCGTACAAACCAGTCACAAAGATGTTACACGTATTTTGTGGAATATTTTTGTGGCTAGTTTGATATAAATGTGTGGCAAGTTGCTACGTCTGTAATTTGTACCAGGGACCTTAGCCACACAAGAAGAGATGGAATTCTGGCCCATGTGCACAGAAGACTAAAAATAATAATACTATGGATTACTGCATGCTAGTAATGTTTAATGTATATCATCTCTGCAAATTGTACAACGATACTTAGGAATCTGGCTGGTTAAAAGCTGTGATAGAATTAACCAGGCTAATACAGGATTCCTTATGATTCAGAATGAGATAATGCAAATAATCCATGGTGGTCATGGAGTCCTTGGCCTACTTGGCTGGTGTACAAAATGTTTTGTCTTCATGCATCGTCATCCCTTTAGTGTCTCTTTGGGAGACTTCATGAGTAAGAAGCAATTAGAAACAAGCACTGTACACAGTATTGGAGCTTGGCCATGAAAATAATATTGCAACTTTTCAAATTTGAATTGGGTTTTTGTTAAATTTCTTTCATCCTTGTCAAACGTTAAAAAAAATAAATAAGTCTAGAATTGTACATTGAAACCTGTCTAGTCCTTGGATGCTTTGAAACTGTCACTGAAAGACTGCAGGAAATCCAAATTTGTTAATGTTTGTGCTTTGTCTGAGATGTTTTGATATGAAATTTTGTTTCACAGATTGATTAAACCTGTGTATGTTTGGTCATTGCAGTCTCCTTACATTAACTGAGGAGCACTGGAATTCCTATTCAGAATTGTTTTTAATTTCCCTGTGGGAAAAAGAGAGGATATTAATTGGAGAGTTGATTGTATAGTTGGAATAGCTTGGGCAGAGATGTATATTAATCTCGATGTATATTGGTATTATATAAATGCCTAATAAAACCACAGTTTCTGAAGTGCTGGCTTGTGCTCTGACATGGGCCTCTGTCTTTGTGTACCCGCCCTTCAGTACAATATCTGTTCCTCAGTGCAGGTGCACTATTTCCTCCGCAGCTAAGAGGTACTGTCTCTCCCTTGCCCCTGCATAATACTCTGTGTGCATTGAGTTCTTTCCAAAAGTAGCTTAACTCAACTGTTTCATTTTGCTGTTCTTGGTTTCACAAAATGGATTGCTTATAAAGGATCAGGGTGGGCAGAGTATGGCTGGATACAGCCCACCAAGTGAGTCCATCTGGCCTGGAGCTGGTGTCTCAGCCCTGCCAGGCCCAGGTGCAAGGGGCATTCCAGGCCGTGGTGCACATGGCTGGTTCTGCCGCCCCTGGGTGTGGAGGTGCTGCCTGGTGTACCCTGCCTTATTCCTGTGTGTGGCTCGCGGACACGTCGGGAGCTGTAATCCCTGGGGCCAGGCAGGAGCGGTGAGGTGGCCAGACTTGGCTCCCTGGCAATCCCTGCCTCTGCTGCCCAGGAGCAGGTACATGCCTCACTGCCTGGACACTCCAGGCTTGATCGTCCCACATCCACCACTAGAGGTGCTGGATGGAGCAGGCAGGTGGGGTCGCCATGGAGGCTGGGCAGGGAGCATTCAGCAAGGTGGATGGGATGGGGGCATGGGCATGGGCATGGGCAGACAGCGGTGACTGGGGTGGGACAAATGGACTGGGATTGCAGGGCAGTGACAGTGCAGAGCCAGGGCCTAGGGCAGAGCTGCAATATGCCTCCCTGCTTATCCCTGCAACAGGTGCTGGTTCTCTGCTTATTGGTTTCCTGTGGACTGGCACCCATTGCAGGCTCTGGCCCATGCTGTCACCATCCTGTGATCTCTGGCCCATGTGGTCACCATCCTGTGATCTCAGCCCCGCTGTCCTCTTCCATTCACAGATGCCGCTCCCCACACACCCATGCCCCCATCTCATCTGCCCAGCCCAGTGCACCCTGTCTGTGTCGGTCCTGGGCCAGTCTCCATGGAGACACTGCCGACTCCGTCTGACACCCCCAGCAGCTGGTATGGCATGGATGGGCCCAGGACCGGATAGGATAAATTTGCATCTCCCTGGGCTACCCCCCTCCCACCCGGCCAAATGCTGGGTGGTGTATAAACAGCTATGATGGGGCTGAGGCTGGGTCAGCACTGCCCCTCCACCCAATTTCTGGCCCTCAAGAACTCACCAAAACTCCTTAAGTGGCCCTCCAGCCAAAGTCGTAGCCCACCCCTGCTTTAACTGGTGGAAAAGTACAAATAAAAATATGTGCATTACACACAGCAGTGCTTCGAATAACTTCTCATGCGTCCACAAGAACAAAGCAGCAGATAGCTCAGGATCCACGCAATAATCTACAGGTCAGTTGAGAAGAATCCAAATGGCCGCAGGAACACAACGGGTTTGAATTTCAAAACTCATGTAAGCCAAATTTGTGTGTTAGTCAGTGTCCAGTTTGCAAGCTGCATATTAATTATGCATAATTCTCTACACATGACCTTACGGTGCCATCATTTAGGACTTCTTTTTGGGAGTCCTAAATGATAGCACGGTAACAGCTCGTATTGCTGCACGCTGATGGCGCACTTCTTTTGCAGCTACGTTGCTATAGCAGTGCTCTATGCTGAGGGAGCTCATTGCGACAGCGACGTAGCTGCAGCATCATGGTTTGTGACCACTGATGCGTTGCTGTGTAGCATCTTGTGTAGGCGCTTTTACGGTCCTCTAAAACAAATGATATGATCAGACTTCCTGTCGCATCTTCAGCTCTGTCCTGCAGTAAAGGGTAGTCTGAAACCAGAAGACAACTAGACAGTGTTTTAGTGGGCATATGGACAGAGCAGCTTTGGTTATATTCATGTAGCTTCATGCCTTAGTTTTGCGTCTGTGATTTTACTAGTCCATAGCACGCACACAGTAGAACATCAGTAGATGTAATTAACCTGTGTGTTTCTTCTGTGGGATGGTAGGGATTAACAGTGTTATTTAAACTATTTTTTAATTTTTTTATTTCTTGTTTGTGTGTTTTTGTTTTTCTTTTCTTTTGAAGGTCTCCAAGTTGCCAAATCTCCGGTTCCTCAGTCAGCCGCTCCTTCTTGACATCATAGAATCATTAGCCAATCACATATCAGACAAGCAGTGTGCGGAGCTGGGTTCAGACATATAGGATACTTTCTGTCAAACAGATATTCTGTTTGTTCACAAAAGGGTAGCACTTTACAACCTCATCTCTCTGCCTTCATAACCATTGCATTCTAAGCTCTGAATGTCAACGTGATACAACAGAAAGCCTGAAAAGAACATGGAAATCTGCACTGTTACTCTCCTGTGGATCTGTAAGGTTTACATACTTGTGTTCGAGGTAGAATCAGGTCTCAGGTGCACCACTGTAAAATTTGAAATTTTTTCAGTTTCCTAGTAGGTAGGGTCGGAAGGGACCTGAGCAGATCATCAAGTCCGACCCCCCGCCATGGCAGGAAAGAGTACTGGGGTCAAACAACCCCGGCCAGGTGTTCATCCAACCTCCTCTTAAAGACCCCCAGGGTAGGAGCCAGCACTACTTCTCT
>NW_017728934.1:3385282-3387647 GCF_001723895.1 Crocodylus porosus
TCCCCCAACCTGTAGGTATGGTGCTGGTTCTTCCTCCCCAGGTGCATCACCTTGCACTTGTCAGTGTTGAATCCCGTCCTGTTCTCATCTTGAGGGCAATGAATTTATTTCTTATTGTCATTGGTGTAGCTGACTTTACAATCTGGCACATTTGTTTTTATCCTGCAAAATGTAAACTGTAATAGATAAAAAGATTGCTAAGAAGTTCAAACACAATATTTAAGGATTCTTATTTAACAAGTTTCATAGTTAAAACCAGATCCACTGGTGGGATGTAGAAGTCAGAACTAATTGAACTGGAAATAAAATGTAGTTTTAACAATTAGATGATTGAACTGATGGACCAGAATACATCATCTCTCATATATCAGATCTTTCTAAAATAGAAGCCTTTATTCATCCACCTTTCTGGCCTTGTTACATATTTTTTTGGGTAGGATGTCGTGGTCTTTGTCATATGGGAGACAATGGCCCTTTGTAACCAAATCTTCTCTCTCATCCTTTCTGAATTAATGTACCAATAAAATGCTAAGATCTCCTTGAATTCCAGGAATCACTTTTTTGAGCATGAAGAACATGAAACAGAAAGAGACAAGGTTCTTTGGGTAAATCTGATATCTCTTATTAGACCAACTCAGATCTTTGGGAAAAAATCTTCTTTTCAAGCCTTTGAGTGTCTGCAGTTGGTCGGGAAGAGCACAGACCACCTGCAGATGCTTCCTCAGCCTGATGAAGGGTGTTTGTGCCTGAACGCTTGCAAAGAAGAATTTTTTTCCAACTATATGAGCTGGTCTAATAAAAGATATCAGCTTTACCCAAAGAACCTTGTCTATGTCCATAGACCGACACGGCTACAACCTACACCCTTTAAGCAAAGAGATGTATCGAGACAGGATATCAGCCGTGTGGCATTTGAACGCGGCTGCATTAAGAAAAACAGTCTTTGAACAACTTCTGTTGGCCAGTGCTGACCTGGCCGGCCTCCTCCCCTCCCCAGCAGCACGTGGGAAGCCAGCTTCAGCTGCATGCTGCTTTTCCTGGCCGGTGCCAACCTGGCTGGGCCCAACCCATCTGGAGCGGCATGCGGCTGAAGCTGGCTTCCCATGTGCTGCTGGGGACACGCGGCTGGGTCGGCACTGGCCAGCAAAAGTGGCGGGGAGCCTCATGCCTTTTGGGACCAGCTGGTGCAGTTAGGGGGAAAGTGCAGCAGCATGTGGGGAAGCCACTGCTTGATAGGGGATGGGATGGGCCGCACCAGGGACGCAAAGCTGTGGCTGAGGCCCCTGCAGCTGTGCTGTATGCTTGTTTAAGACTGAACAATATGCTCAAGAATAGAGTGTGAATGATCTGGGCTTCAATGTAAATTTGGAGCAGGTAAAAATCTTTGTAAAAATACTGTCCAGTGTTTGGATCGTGTTTGCTTCTGTTTCTCTTTGTGGGGGACTGGGGGTTCAACTTGTTACTACTTGTTAAAGATGTGTTACTAACAAGTTATTCATTCAATAAAAGTAAATCTTACTGAAGATTATTCTCAAAAATGCCCATATTTTGTTGCTTTGACTAGTTTCCACTCTTGCTGATAACTTTTCTGCATTTGATCTGTCAACTTGCATTATGCTTCTTTCATTCATTGGGAAATGAGTAGAAGCGAAAGTGTTTATTTTAGTCAAGTGTTTGGTATTATTTCATTGTTGCTTTTATATTGTTTTTATTTTGGATTTTAAACCACATTTCCAGACCCGTTTCATTGTCACTTCCTGCAACTTCATTGGTGCCAAAGGTCACGTGACATCACTTCCTGATGGGATACCGTTTCCTGTGAGGTCTTTGAATATGGCTCAGTGGCCCACTGGGTGATAAAAAGTTCATGATCTCGCCCCACATTCAAAAGGTTGGCAAAATACAGCCCACAAGCTGGATCTGGCCCATGGGGGGCCCTCAGTGACCCCTGTAAGCCCCGACCCTCGGCTGCCGCTCTGCAAGCCGGCACCTCCATGCAGCGGCTCCGGTTGATAAGCAGGTCCCACCCCAGGTCTGGGCCCACCAGGCAGGGCCAGGGACTCCTACTGGGGGAGAGGGGGCAGGAGTGTGGGGAGCCATGTGCTGTGGGGCAGGGCTGGGCTGGTCCCGCACACTGCAGGAGCACAAGAGCCACTTGCTATGGGGCCAGGTGGGGCTGGCCCCACACGCTGCCACCACATGCAGCCAGGCACTTGGGCAGAAGCACTATTGGGCAAGGTGGAGCTGGCCCTGCATGCTGTTGTCGTGCAGCCAGGGACTTGGGCGGGAGCTGCATGTTGCGGGGCCGGGTAGAACTGGCCCCATACCTGCCACCGCATGCGGCCGGGGGCTGGGGTGGGAGCAC
>NW_017728934.1:3387872-3443464 GCF_001723895.1 Crocodylus porosus
CCCCCCAATTATAGTAGTTTGTGGTTTTTTTAGTATATGCTTTGGGTCTTCTTTCACTTTCAAGATGGCAACCCCCCCACCCCTCCCAAAGGAGTATTTCCAAGGCAAGGGGAGGGACTTCTGGTGGCAAAGGTCAGGGGTTAGAGATGGGACTTCTGGTCCCAAAATGGTGACCAGGGGGCGGGGCACCTGGCAAGGGGTGGGGCTACCCTTGTGGCCCTCACCAGGGAAGTGGTGATGTCCCCAAAAGATGGGGGCTGCAGAGTCCACGCTGCTTCCCCAACACAGGGAGAGGGGAAGTCTGCTGTTGATCCATCGCGCTCCCTGGCTGGAGAGGGCACCCCTGAACGCAGCCACTGCCATTTTGAAGTAGCTGATGGATGTCTGCCTGGGAGTGAAAACATTATACGGCTCAAATTCGCCAAACCTGTTGCCCTTGAAGACATTTCTAAATATTTTCTCCCCTGTAATGCAGCCAGCTGTAGGCGAGGGAGCAGCTGAATCTGCAACAATCAGGAGACTTGGGGATAGTTTCTGCTCTTTTTGCCACTGCCTGAGCAGTACAAAGAAAGTAAGAGGGATTGGAGAATCCACCCTAAAGAGCCCCCTCCCTTTTTGAAATGTTGTCACATACCACATACAGCCTTTCCACCAAAACCAGCCCTCCAAAATGGGGGTGCATGTCTTAAATGGGGAAGCAGATTTTTTTTCTTCGCTGGAACAGAAGCAGTATCGGAGATGCTGCTGAAATGGCAGCCGCTTCTCCCTGGGGCGGCGAGCACTAGGGGTGAAATCCAGTGTAAATCCCTTTACAGCTGCAGTTGGTAGCTTTTGGCCGAAGGTGAGCAAGCTGCTTCCTGTAGTCTGCAGTATCCTGAGAACTGTAGTGTGGAAATGACACTTTCTTATTTACAGGAACTTAAAGAACTATTTACAGGAAAGAAGTAATGGTCTTGTCGCAGTCCTTGCAAAGGTCTGGGGCCTAGCCAACAAGGCTTTGAATTGTAGAACTTGGTAGTGGGACCCACCCTTGCTTGCCCTACCTTGAAATTTCTGGCGTTTCTAGGAGCTTTGCAGGCTGCACGACACAGCTCTGGGGGCCATAGCTTTGGCACCCTTCCATTGTGCCAAAGCAAAATGGAGAAGTACCCCTTATGGCTGACATACCCCATGGTGCAGTATAGATGGCACTGATGCAGTTGAGAAGTTCACGCAGGCAGATCTGGCTATGACGTCCTGATGCTAGGAATATCAAAATAATTGTGGTGTGAGCGCCTTATGGATGGGATGGCCAGTGCAGCTGTGGATATAGCCAGGCTGAAGTGGTTGCAAGGGCAGAAAGAGAGGGCAGTGCTGTGACCAGCAGAAGGGGTTGAAACGAACAACAAAATAAACCCATGGGGGCATAGGGGTCATCAAAACTAATCCAGGTAATAGGATTAAAATCTAGTCCCTGTTTAGATGACACTTAACAAATCCAGTCTGTGGGTTGGGCACTAGCAAGGTGTGGGTCAGAACAAGCCATCCATCTTTGCAAATGGGTCCTGATACAAAAAAGGTTGAGAACCACTGGTTTAGGGAGCAAGACAGGGTATATTTGTAGATACACTCACCTTTTTCTAAACCTTGTTAACTGATTTGCATCACTCAGTTTGAATCAAATTTCAACTTGAATTAAGAGTTGGATGATCATTAACCATCTGCCCCTTAACAGACCTAATTTGCAGCCTCTGTGTATGTACTTACGTGCTTAGCACTTGCTGTTGGAAATAATTAAGAGGCGATAGGCCTTTTAAGCACTGCTGCATTGTTGCAAGCCTACTGACAGTTATCTAAGTGCTGTTCTAGAAGCTTTAATGCAGGGGCAGGCAATTATTTCAGGCAGAGGGCCACTTACTGAGCTTGGCAAGCCATAGAGAGCCTCAAGACAAGCAGCCCAGGGCAGATAAATATTAATTTTCTAAATTTTTTAGGGGCCCTGCAGGCCAGATAGAATGGCCTGGTGGGCCGCATTTTGTGCACCCCTGCCTTAATGGGTGCGATTAACCTGAGTGTAGATGACTATCTCAGCCAATATGTTGGCAGGGGGGAAGTCAAGGGGGCTTGTCTCCTTTACAGACTAGTAGTCCGTGTGCTTGGGCAGGACTGGGCGTTTAGGATACTGGTACTTAGTCCTGGTGAGGTGTTATTGGCACATTAGACCTTATAAAGGTGTTACTTTGTGCCTGATAGCCTCTGTTGCAAAAACCCAGTTGAGTTTCCCTTGCCAGGATTGATATTTACCACTTGCCTGCCAAGTTCCTAAGGACTTATAGATGCATGTTAATTAATGCAGGTTAAATTGCCTAGTTCAGACTGCCCTAGTCTGAATCATCTTTAATCCTCATTCAATAAGGATTAGTTAATTCAGACTGGAGCCAATTTTAATTTGGACTACAGACACCCACATGTATATAGTGACAGCTGTAGTCCAGATCAGACCTAGAAACATGTAAATCTGTAAATGGCCAGGGATGCTAGGGTCCAAGGGAATGGATAACTAGCATAAAATATAGAGCCTGCAAGTCCCGGCTCCCAGCCCCTCGAGCACTAGAAAGAGACCCCAGGAGCTCTGACTCCCAGCCCCTCTCCCTGCTCTAAGCGCTCACCACCGGCCAATACAATTCTTGACACTTGTCATTTAACAGACCTCCAGCTGCATTTATTTGAGGAAACTGCTCCCTATGGTTCAGTCCTGTTATGAAGGGGAAGGCCCCTGCCCCTTTCCCAGTTAAACCAACCGCGCAGTTTGGGGCTAGCGAAGGGGCAGAGAATTTAAGGGTCGAGGAGCGTTTCACTGAACTTTAGGATAAGGTGCTGGAGGTCTTGCAAGTGACTCTAGGGTGCCCCATTTCACCGATGCTGGGCCTCCCCGGCACTCCTTCAGCCGCCTTTCACATTACAGCCTTCTACCCATATGGAGAGGTCCTGGCCCTTACAGCGCTGCCTCCAGCTCATCCTGAGAGGGGAAAACAGAGAGAACAGGTCAGTAAAATCAGCTGCCATTAATCGCAGCAGTGGCACATGGGGACGGATTACCTGGCACTGAGATGCAGTCCCCTTTGCAGCTGGGCACCTGGGTCACAGCTGCATTGTTTCTACTTGGGGACCAGTCACCTGGTGCCAAGAGCCCCTAGGATGCTAAACCGCACTTGTTTGCCCAGCACTGAGATGCAACAGCCTCTGCTGTAGCAGGCCAACCGCATACAGGGATCTTCTGCTCTGTGGTATGTGGACACAGGTTGTAAGAATATAGTTGTGTTGCTTGTGTGGTACCGCATGTGCTCAGATACAAGACAAGGTTTTCCCTTCATTCAGCATAGGATTTTAGGGTTGAGTACGGGGCAGGGGAAGGGGGAGATGGGCAAGGCTGCCTACCCCAGGGCTGTTGCATGCAGAGGTGGGCAGACAACACAGATTTAAGGTTATCTTCCAGAATTAGATTCTAGACATGGAAAATTGCAACCAATTTTTACGTTTTTACATTTTCCATGTCTAGGATCTAAATGGTGGGGGAACTGCCTTAAATTAGAAGGTGTCGTGGGTTTGCGGAAATATGGTAATTTATGTTTACATTGCAGCCTTTTGTAGGGCTTGTTGTCCTACAACATTGGGTTTTGCTATATTACATTATACCTTCCTGTGCAGCATTTTGTGTGCTCTGCTTTGCTTTCTAGCAGTGTGCTGTGCTGCAATATATAATTTTGTGTTGCACTGTTTCATTGTTTAGTGTACAGCTGTCAGTTTGTTAAGCAGTGCGGATGGCTGTCAGTCCAGCACCATGCACATTTATGTTGCATCGGTTAATGCTCTGCGGCTCTGTGTGGGGTTATGTGCATTTGCGTTGCCCCGTGCAGTTTTCTGCGTCCCTGTGCAAATTTGCGTTGCTGCACAGCACTGCCTTGTAGGCTTGTACTGCGTGACATGGGGCGGTGGAGGTGTGCATTGCAGTCTGTAATGTTGTGTGGCAGTCTGCAGCATCGTGTATATCTGTGCTGGGCTGTGTAATGCTGCATTGCACTGTGCAGTGCTGTGTAGATTTGTGGAGTATTGTGGTTGGTTGCATTACTTGGTGAAGGGCTGGACAGTGTTAGGTTGGCAGCCCGCTCGCACCCTGTCATCCAGCTATGCCTTACCAGATCCCCATGCCTTGGGGCTGCTGCACAATATGCATGGCACATACAATGTCATCTTTGATGTTACTGGTCAGCAGATCTGTGGAAGGAAGGTAAGAGCGATACTGAGAGTCTAAGGGAGTGCAACCCCATGCACTTGGGGCCCCAGGTCTATTCAAATAAACTGACCTCAGCCCCCACTGTCCACTTTCCCACCTGCTGGAGGGAAAGGTGGATCTTTTCTTGCCATCCCACAATGCCTTGGGTCCAGAAGGCAGCTTGGATTAGTCAACGGTGACTCCCAAGGGAGACTGTTTCCCCTAGATCCCACCCCCTTGCTCTCTGCAGCACAGGCCCCCACGAGGACAGTCCTGACGCTTGGCAGGAGGCTCTCACCACTGCAGTGCATGTGGCAGAGGTTGCTTGATGAGGTCTTGTAGTCGTTGCACCACAGGCGGCTGTTGATCTGGAAGATGCCGTTGTTAGAGCTGCCGTCAGGTTCATGGACCACAGTGCCTGTATCAAACCCGCTCTCGAAGAAAGCCATGCAGAGCCCTAGCAGAGGGAGAGGCATCAAGACAGAGCCCCAGAGTGAGTGTTTGAGGAGTGCGTATGCACACAGTAGGGGCGGGCAACTATTTTGGGCAGAGGGCCGCTTACTGAGTTTTGGCAAGCCATCGAGGGCCGCATGACAGGCAGCCAGGGGCAGATAAATATTACTTTTCTAAATTTTTTAGGGGCCCCGTGGGCCGGATAGAATGGCCTGGCATTTTGCCCACCCCCCTGCCATAGAGCCTCAGAGGGAAGGGCCAGAGGATGAATAAGCACCGCTCCCTCCATGGTGAGGCTGGGAGTGAATAGGTGCAGAGACCCAAGGGGAGGTTGCTGGAGGATCATAGGCAAGTTGAGCTGGAAGAGACCTCACAACATCATCTAGTCCATTCCCCTGCTCAAGGATCATCCCTGACTCAACCCATCCCAGCCAAGCACCTGCACCCATCCCCGGGGCAAGGGGCAGTGCGCTGAGTGTGCATGGAGCGAGCCCCACAGCAAGTGGGTGTGTGGAGCCTGATGGCGAGGGGCTGAGGAGCAACTATCCCTGGAGTCCCATAGGGAGAAGCTGAGGGAAAATAACAATGAGCCCACACCAGGGGCGGTCGCACTCACAGTCGGGCAGGCTGTACCCGTGGAAGCCATTCATCCCTGCCTCGTGCAGCGCCTGGGCCAGCTCGCAGCGCTGGAAGATCTTCCCTGCGCAGCCCGCGAGGAGGCCGGCCAGGACGGAGAGCAGCACAAGAACCGTCATCCTGGTGAAGTGCAGGGGCTGGACCAGGGCAGGAACCGTGGCTCGGGGGGCTGTCTGGTGGTGGCTGGGCCCCCGGCCCCAGCACGGCCTGCCCTGGCAGGGTATTCTGCAAAGGAGAAGGTGGTAATCGGGGTTAGTGTCTGTCATGAGAGCAGCACAGTATGCGAACTGATGCCCACCCTGCTTTGCAGCCATCATTCAGCAGTATCAGTGGGGCCAGGGGAAAGTGCTCACTGTCCCACAGACCAGCCTGGAAGCTGATGGCCCCCTGGACCATGGACAGTCAGTGGAGTTGCAGGTGTCTTGACAACTCGCGCAGAGCCAAGGACTGCCCTGGCCCCTTCCTCAGGCCTAGCAGGCATAGGAGCTGGGCTTGGGCCCTTTGGAGCTCCCGGACCCATGGATCCCTTCCTGGAGAGCTGCTCACCAGGCTTTGTGCACCTACTGCACCAAGCGCCGGGCTCGTCCTGGGTGCAGAACCGGCACTTCCGGAACTGCCCCCGGGTCTGTGACATCATCGCGGCTTTTCTGCTTCTAGAACCGCTTGTCTTGCTTCTGTCCGGCCTCGGCCTTTGTTTTGTTAGACGGACGGCGCTTGCCGTGGTCGCTACAGAGGCTGGATTGGAAGCTGGTGGGAATTTGGAGTTTCTCTTTACGGAGCCGAGGGCAGCTCTTGTCTCCAGAAACGGGCTTCTTCCCTGGGGATGATCGCTAGGGACACCAGTCGCAACCGGTGGCAAAGAGTTTTCTGCCTTGGTTTGATCTTGGGACTTCCAGCGACACTAGTTATGAGCCCTCAGCTCAAGCCTCCCTGAGGGAACTGGGCTTATTTAGTTTGGAGAAGAGAAGACTGACGGGGGATTTGACAGCAGCCTCTAACTGCTTGAAAGGTGGTTTGAAAGAGGACGGAGCTGGACTGTTCTCAGTGGTGGCAGATGACGGAATAAGGAGCAATGGGCTCAAGTTGCAGCAAGGGAAGTTTAGGTTAGATATTAGGAATAACTGTCTCACTAGGAGGGTGGTGAAGCACTGGAACGGGTTCCCAGGGAGGTGGTGGAGTCTCCATCCTTGGAGGTTTTTAAGACCCCACTCAACAAAGCCTTGGCTGGGATGATCTAGTTGGGGCTGGTCCTGCTTTGAGCAGGGGGTTGGACTAGATGTGACCTCCTGAGGTCCGTTACAACCCTCATTTTCTATGATTCTATGAATGTAGTCTAGTTTTCATCCCAGGGACTAAGAGCTATGATAGACAGGTATGCCTAAGGGTGGATAACAAGATAGATGAGTGTGCAAGCAGACAGAAGGGTAAGGATTAGATTCATCTAGTCTTTGACAGCGACCAGCACCGGACGCTTCGTGGAAACTGCAAGAACAAAAACAGGAGGCAGGTGGTGGTCGGAGGGGAGGAGGTGGCTACTCGACCAAATGTCAGGTCTTTTCTTGACCTAAGCACAAAGCTTAACAACCGTTCCAAAGCATTTTATCACTAATATAGCAACTCTGGATGTTTCTTATGTGCTTGTAGGTATAGCTGTGCATTATAGTTAAGTTAATTAGATTTATCAATTGGGGTGGAATTTAAATAAGAACACCTCCTCTTCACTGAGTCCAGGAAGGTTTATTGATTTTAAAGGTACGTCTTCTCAAGACAAAATTTTCCCTGGACAGTGTTTTTCAGATGAGTAGGTTTAGTTAGTCTGTACCATCTGCTGCTCTGGTTTTCTTTTCTTGGCTTGTGTCTTTGCCCAGTCTGCACTGCTTTCTGCTCCTTGCCTGCGCCGCTCCCCTGCTTTCTACTTCCTTCCCTCTCTGCTGCTGTGTTGCCCGTTCCTTCACTCATCTGCCAGGCACCGCAGAGGTTGCCTGTGCTACTTGCGGTATGTGTGTCACAGTTTGGGCACCCCTGCTATGAGCAAGAGTTGTCTTGATTAGGGTACAAAGGAGGGTCTGGGAACCCTTGACATTTTTGTGCTAGGTTTAGGGAGCATGTCTGTCAATCATGCCAGTCCTGTAGCATAAATATCCTGGCTAATACCCTGTCATTCCTTGGCTATGGGTGTTAATGTTTGGTGCTTCGTAGGTAATAAATTTGGCTGAGCTTATTTTTCATAAACCGAGCCTGGTGGTCATCCTTTCGGCAACAAGGTCTTTAAGGGGACAAACACTGGAGCGACAGCATCCTGACAGCATTTAAACCGAGGGAGTCCAACAGCGGTGGCCCCTTGGACAGGAACAATTTTAGTCCACCCTGCTCACGTCCCTGGAAAACAGTTAGGACAAAATAAGTAGTTTGTCCTCCTCCTTGCTGCTTTTTTTTATGACTCAGTCATAAAGGGTAAGATGACTGTGTGTTACAGGAGTAGATGCATTAATTAACGTTAAGAGTCCTGAACAGAGTGGGATACAATCGGACTTAGGTGCTTACATCTACTTAGATACCTCAATAGGTAGAATAGACGCTGGGCCCAGAGTCCCAAAGTCAGGAGCAGTTTGAATAAGGGGGTCTTTTCTGCTTCCAAGTGAAATGTTTAAAAAACAAACAAAAAAAAATGCTAGAATATAAATACTAGAATTTCTCTTTTTGTTTTTTAAACATTTCAGCGGCCCTACTAATACAGCCAAGGATGCCATTAGCCTTCTTGGCAACAAGGCCACACTGTTAGCTCATATTCAGCTGAAACCCCCAGCTCCTTTTCTTGACCGGGAGTCTGAACTCTTTGCCAAAGTGGCTGGATGGGGCAGCAGGCTTATTCTCCCCTGGCATTAGGACCGTATCTGTTTCTCCAGTGGGAAAGTGAAGGCCTGCCACAGCTGTCTCTCCTAACCGGGTTTGAGATGTGATTCTCAGAAGCACTTGCATGATATCGGGTCACAGGCCTGCACACCGGACTCAGATGCTCCGAGGACCTACTGAAGAAGTGGGGCTCTACTGTTGGTTCAGCTACCCGTAACTGCAACACAGAGCCTCAGACTATGCAACACCTGCTACAGCGCCCACTGCTTGAAGGCGCACACAGTGCAAGACCTTGTGAAGTACAATAAATAAGCGCGTGCATGTGTAACAAAATGGTCAAATGTTGTGTAGAGACACGAAAAGAAGACCATGCTAGTTGAGATTTCTGTAGGTGTTTGAGTACTGCTCCCTTATGGCGTGTGAATCTTGGGAACGGGGAGCCTGAACTGAAGCTGTGACCAGGGGTCCCAGAAGGTTTCAGGCCTGAGACTCAACTCGGCAGAGTGCAGGAAAGGGGGGCCGTGAGTTGGGGAAGGTCCTGGGAGAGCGAGCTGCGGGGAGCAGGTAGGTCTGGGTGGCGAGGATCGTGTGAGCCTGGGGAGGAGAGCAGGGCTGACCTGGGGAACCGCAGACGAGCAGTGTTTCCTCGGGGGCCCAAGCAGAGTGCAAACGCTTTTATGCTTTGATAGAATAAAGCTGAACTCGGGTGTGGGAAGAGCTCAGCTGGATTCCCTGCTGTGGGGCGCGAATGCCTCTGGGACCCAAAGGGAGAAACCCAACACAGAGAGCAACCCCCCAGACGCAGGGGCAAGGACCCATCTCGGGCAACTGGCAGTTTTGCACTGGGGCAAGGACCCGTTCCCCTTCTCATCTGAAAAGTCTCCCCGACAGGATCGTCCTTGCACTGGATCACACTGAACGCGCCGAGAGGCTTCACAGGGATTGTTGGCTTTGTCCGGCAATTTCTGAAGCCAACCCGTTCCTGGAGCTAGGTGCTAAAGTAACAGAACCACAGTCAGCTCTGTGCAGCCCATTTATTTGGATGCCCATGCGGGTCAACTGGACCTAGCAGAAGGGGAAATAGGGCAGGGTTATTGTGACTTGCAGCTACTGCAGTTTAATAGCTAAGAGTGCTGCAGTATCATGGTACACATCTTATTTGGGGCCAAGTTGTATGCAAGAAAATACAGTGCAAGGAGCCCGGCTGTGACTTGCCAAGAGTTGCTCCCGCTAACACAGGCGTGCAGGCCAAGGACGACGCCTCGCGGTCGCTGCCTGCAGGCGGGGGGTCCCGTCCTGGAGGGCACCGCGCTATCACACACAGCGGGGAGCTTGAAGTAGGATGCGGGAGGTGGGACACCTGACATCTGAAAGGGGTTTCTTCCAGCTGAGACTTAAAGTTTCTCAGGAAGCCTTGGCGGACAGTCCCTGCTCTTCCAAGCACCGGGTCAGGTTGTGCTGGCGCAGTCCTTCCGATTAGCTCCTCTTGGCTCGGGGGAGGAGGGCGGCAGGGCTGAGCACGAAGAGGAGGAGGTCACCTTGGATTCCTCATCGCTGCCGTCCGGTGCGAAGGAGCAGCCGGGAGCTGCACGCTCCGCCAGGCTGCTGTCGGCTTCTGGAGCCGGCCCCTCGGGGCCTCTGCTGAGAACGTCTTGGAGATACTTTATGTACCGGATGGCAGCTCGCAAGGTCTCCACTTTGCTCAGGCGCTTCTCTGACATGGTGCCCGGGAGGTGGCCGCGGAGCCGGGCATAGCCTTCGTTGACGCACTTCACCCTTCGCCTTTCCCGCTCGTTCCTCTTCTGGATGAAGGCAGGCTCGAAGGGGTAGTCACAGACCCCAAAATGACGGTGGAAAGGGACATAAGAGATCACGCCGCCACAGGTATTGTAGCAGCTCGGGTCAAGGTCGGTGGGGTGGAGCCAGAAGGGAAAGGCAGCCACGGCGTCCGGCACAGGATGGCAGGAGTGGCGGGGAGGAGGAGAAAGTGCCAGCTGCATGCAGGCGGAGGGAGCCATCGGCCTCCTGTCAGCCAGGGCCCTGCAGAAGTTACTGTTCATGATTTGGCGTCACCCAGCTTAACAACACTGTGCAGCCGCCACGGAGGAGCACCACAGCTCCCGGGCATCCGAAGAGTTTGGCGGTGACATTATAGGGTCCTTCCAAGGATCCAGGGGTCAGGGGAGAAAAGCCGCTGCCGGTTGCTCCGCAGAATAGACGCTTTTCCTCCGTGGCCGAACTTGCTTGATCAGGCCCACGTCACTCGGTCCCTTGCAGCCCAGTCTCTGCCCGCTGAGCCTCACGAACGGAGACGCTGCTTATCTGCGAGAGTTTCTCTTCTGGCTGCAAAGTGCACGAGCTCATCTGCTCGCCCGGGCCCCGCTCTCCCGTTCAAACTCGTTCACGTTCTCTGGAGCGGGAGCTGCAGGCAGGTGCCTGGGAGCCAGGATGGCAGCTGGAGACAGGCTGTAGCTCGCAGCAGGTGCCGGACGCCTTGGCCGTGGCCCGAAAGATCAGCGCGGAGCTGTGGGAGGTTACAATGACTCCCGATGCACCGAGGCTCTTTACCAGGCAACCTTCACCTAAGGAAGGAAGAAAGAAAATGGTTCTGAAACCTCTCGCAGGTTCTCACGGGGAGAGTCTCTGCATGTGCAGCCTTGGCGGCTGGGGGGTTCGAAGCAAATAAACCGATCGACCCATTTTTGGTCAAGAAACTGTGCTGCCGTTCTTCTCAGACCCGAGTCCCTGCTAGAAATATTGTTCCACTAAGAGCTAAAGATGGGATCAAGAACGGGGCTGATTAAGAACCTCCTCCAAGTTCAGGGTCTTCCTATGCAATGTTATGGCTACATTTTGTTACGGCGAATGGATGAACGGGGTGGGAGTACTTTAATAACACCGTTAGCTAAATTACTCGTCGGCTAGCCTCCCACTGGCTTCCAAGTCATTGTCCTCTCCGCCTCCTCCCCATCTCTCCACTGCCCTTTCTGTTGCTTGTCCCATGCTTCCTTACCAGAGTCTTTGCAGGAAAAAAGTTACAAGGATCAAGTGTGGATCAGACTTGCTACCAAATCTCCTCTCAGGAGCAGATGCAGAGCTGGTTCATCTGTAATGTTGGGCCCTTTCTGGAGCAATGCAGAACAAGCCGGCGGATTCCCTACTCCTGTTCTGGGGCGAGTGTGCGGGCGCCTCATGCAGAGGCTTGCAAAGCCGCTTGGATATGGTGGGCTGGGGAGATTCCCTCTGGCGAAGGCTGCAGTGGTCCCTTTTTTTAGATCGGGCAACTATTCCCAGCTGCGCTCTGCTTTCCTAGATGCCCCCTGGCAAGCGGCTTCTCTCTCTGCCGCAGCTTGCCCTTCTGTGAAAAATCTTTACGGCAACAGAGAGGTTTTATTCATTCCTGTCTGCAAGGTGCAGTCAGCCTTTCCAATGGAAAATGCGGGAGAAGGGTTTGGAGGCTTCCCTCCCGCTCCCCACAGCAGTGACGCTTGGGCTAGGCTGCCGCTGTTAACTCCAGCGACTTCAGTGATGCTCTGCCTGGTGCCACCAGCTCAGGCTCTGGCGCACGGGCCGCAAAGCCTTTCTTTGGCAATATTATCTCACTCCAGGTGAGGGCTGCAGACCTCTAACAGTTTAGCTAGAGCAATGACCTTTTGGGCATTGCCGTTGGCTATTACTAGAAGACCACACCAGCATCCAAGGAGGATTGAAAAGCTCAGAGGCTGCTTTTCAGGGCATGCTCCGTCCACGGAGGCTCTGCTGTCTCCTGCTAGGGGGGCGAGCAGCTCCTGCAGCCGGATCCCAGCTGGCGTCAGCCAAGAATCGCCAGGATCCTTCCACGCATCTCTCCTGCTTCTGCTGTTGCTGCTCGCAGCTCCTCCTCTGCCCTTAGCTTCAGCGCTGCATTTAACAGCCTGCACTGGCATCCCTCCCAGCTCTGCTATCACCTCTGCAATCACCCTGCAGTTCCTCCTAGCTGTGTTGTTGCTCTGCACTGTTGTTTTTCCCACGTGTTATTACTTGGCCCGGGCGACGTGCATCTCAGATGGTGGAAATGGAAACGAGGAGGGGGCAGCGCGTCGTCCTTTTGTGGAGCGAGCGCAGTGACCCGCAGCGCAGCTTGGGGCAGCGAGTCTCAACCAGGGCGCTGCGGCAGCCTGGGGTGCCTTAAGGTCCTTTCATGGGTACCGCATGGTGTTAGCATGGTTAGGTGCGGGAACACCGTTTAACTCAGATATTTAAAAATAGGAATCCAAAGTGTTAAATGCGCTCTGCCTTGTCGTGATCTTTCTGAGTGCTCTGCCACAAGAATGACTCTTATTATTTTTCTGCAGGCAAATGGCAAGCGGAAACGAAGAGCTGGCATTTCCCCATGGGCCCTTGCGTCTAAGGCGGAGAACCGCGGGCTTGGGTTGGCTCAAGGTGACCCATGCAGGAGGCTGCTGGGCGACAGGTCTCAGCACACAGAGAACAGGGTGGCTGATTTTTCAATTGAGGTGGTGCCCGGTGTCTTTGACATCAGTGGGGTGACACCAAATTGGACCCCCCTGGCAATGTGACTCAATGAGAGCACTTCATGCAGCACATGCCCATTTCACCCTCACTTGCACGCCAGCCTCGTAGGATCGTACGACTGGATCTCACAAGGTCATCTAGTCCAGCTCCCTGCTCACAGCAGGATCGCACCTGACTAACCCTTCCCCGTCAGTTGTCTGTGTAACCTGCTCTTTAAAGTTTCCAAGGACGTGCACAGATTGCCCCAGCCAGGACTCCAGAGAGACATGCTGATGCACTGCAGGCTCCAGCTGCCCCACTCCCTCCTCTGTGTCCTGCTGGAAAGCACTGCAGAAGGAAGCTGCAGGCACCTGGCCCTGTTCTGATGTCCTGCAAGAGAATAGCTTGCCCGGGGGCTCCTGCAGCTTGGGTAAAGAGAGCAGACCGCACCTGGCAAGGGCTGAGCCAAAACCTAGTGCTCCCGCTGCCTCTGGACTGGGGAGCTCCGGTCTTCCACGGGGAGACGATTCTTCTCTGCCTACACCCCAAGCGGCAGGGTCCCTGGATCTGTGCCCCTACCAGCTGCCAGGCTCGTTCAAAATCCCGTCCCATGATATTCCTTGGGGGGAGCTTGTTCCCTGTTTGCCCAACTTAGTTTTAATGGGGAAGTTGTTCTCGCTGGCATCTGCCTCCCACATCCTACTTCAAGCTCCCCACTGCTGTGTGACAGTGCGGTGCCCTCTGGGACGGGACCGTCCCCCTGCAGGCAGTGACCGCGAGGCGTCGTCCTTGGCCTGCACGCCTGTGTTAAGATACAGCGGGAGGAACTCTTGGCAAGCCAGGCTCCTTGCACTGTGTTTTCTTGCATACAGTCCCCCCCAAGTAAGATGTGTACCATGTTATTGAAAGGCAGAATGAGGGGGGAAAAAAAGATCTTTCCTCGAAAATACTGGTAAGCATGGTATTTTTCCACTGAAAGTTCAGGCAGCTGCGGTCACAAACACTATGGCTGCTCTGTTAACCTCCTAGCTGCAGGGACCAGCCGGGCCAAACTGCTCAACCTCTCTTCTCCTCTCTTGAGCGGAGCTGGGTGAGCGGCCAGCAGTGCTGACCAGGTCAGCGGGGGGCCTGATCCTATCCAGCAGCCCCCCAGAAGTCAGCTGGGGGCCCCCACCAGCTCATTCAGCCCGAGCCTCTGCCCTGGCACCGTTGGCTCAGCTTTGCTTTAAAAATAGAGCAGAATAGAGCCAGCGACCTCTTGGCTCCTCTGGTCCACAGCCAGCTGCTAGGGAGCCCCAAGCACTCGCTGTGCAGCGTTGCCATCTCTTTTCCCCGGCCAGAGGCTCATGCTGTAGAAGCAGCAAGTCGCTGTATTTCCTCACTTAAACTGCTCACCCCAATTTCCAGCAACTGATTGGCAGGGGTGGGGAGTGCAAGTTGTATGCAAGAAAATACAGTACTTTCTTTCCTGGAACCTGATTCTGCTTCAGGGCGATCAGGATCGGGGCTGCTGCTTGAAAATAACTGCTGGCCACACTTCACATGAACAGAGCGCTCTTTCCTAGGGCAACGCCACTCGCTATTCACACCCCTCCCTCCACCCACGCACAGGAAATCTCCTGTAAAACGCATCCGAGGGGCCAGCTCCTTCTGCAGGTAAGTGAGTGCAACTCCGCTGGGTTTCAGCGATGCTGTGCAGATTTATGGTACATGATGTCTACCTGGCCACTAGACCTACAGAGCGCCATGCACCACTGAAGGAGGGGGATTGTCCTTGTTTTAATGGCAGGAAAACCAAGGCACAGAGAGCTGAATTGTCCCAGGTGTCATGGGGAGCCTGTGGCAGAGCTAAGAATCGAGTCTCAGTATCCTAAACTCGGAGGCAGAACGGCATCAGGATGTTTTCTTTATGCATATTGTGTTTAATTAAGCAGCTGCAAGGAATAATGCTCCTGAAAGGTGCTGGGTCACCTCAGCAGCAAGGCGAGGAGTTCAGCTCCTTCCAGGGCGATGCTCGTGATGCGGGGACACGTTCTTTATAGGAGCTTGTTGTTTAGGTCGCTCACCACAGCTCCCTTGGCTTTATGAAGCAACTCCTGGTTTGTGCCGCCCCAAGAAACAGCGTTTAATGGGGCCATCCCTGCCTTCTGGGTGCACCCCTCCCTGCTCCCACTGCAAGTGCCGGGTGACTGAGACATCATCAAAAGCTGCAGGCCTGGAGCTGCTATGCTCTTCAGCCCACCTCAGAATAAAGGAGGTGATCTTGCCTGTTACCTCTGCAGACGGGCATCTGGTCCTCACCAAGATTTCTTCTGAATCACGGTGCAGGAGCGGCTGTCCTTCAGCCTCCTTCTTCGGCTGCCCGGGTTGGAACGGCCTGGACAAGCTGCTCTCGGGATCCTTTAGCATCCCTTGAAGGATGAAGCCAGCCCCTGCCAAAGCCTTGCTCGCTGTTCGGCTCCAGCGTGCCCGCCTGCCTGCTTCCTGCCGAGAGATTCCCCTGCCACAAGCGCCAGGAGACAGCGACTATTTACCTGATTTCACTTCAAAGGTGACACACCCAAAAGAGTGGGAGGAGAAGGGGGGTTCCTGAGCTGGGAGATGTACATGTGTCTGTACAGGAAGAAGTCAAAATTGCCATATTAACTGGATGAGTGGAAGGAGCTCTGCAAGGAAGGCACAGGTGAAAAATACCTGGGGCGAGGAAGCAAGGACGGTCGATCTGAACTGCTCTTAAATAAAAATCCTTGCTAAGCTCTGGTCCGGAGGGGTAAACTACCTTACATTTGTTTGTGCTAAAGCAGTCTGCAAAGAGCATTACTATTGAGTAGCCAGTGTGGTGTAAATTTACACTCAAGTTTATTGTGCGGTACCTTTCCCCCCTACAGACGAGCCTTTAGGCACATAGTACTCCCCGCGCTCTGTATAAGGAGCCCGGGTATTGGGATTTCAGGCAACTGGATGGGTAAAACCTAGTGCTCGGCATGATGGCGCTTAGGTGAAGGACGCCGTGTAAAAACAGCCCCAGGTGTAAGGAGCCAGAAGGCCACGATATCCTTCTCCAGAAACCTTGAACCGATGGGAGAGGTGGGAGATGGACAATGACTTCAAGTGTAGCTGGAAACATAAATTGTGGGTACCGACTGAGTGAACAAAGAGACTCCCCGTGCCCTCCCCCTGAGTGAAGCCTGCCACGGGTGTAAATGTAATGCCAACGCAGCTGCATTGGATGATACCACCTGAGGATCTGACCCCACTGGTCGTGACTCCTCTCTGACACCGGTGTAAATCAGGAGTCACTCCATGAGGCCTCATCCCCCTCTCTCACCCGTCCTAGTGTAAATAAAATGGAAGTCCTTGGGGTTTTCCTCCCCATCCCTCCCTCAGACGCACACATCCTCTGACTCCATCGGGCTTGAGTCCCCTTCTTTACCTGGTGTAAGTCTGCTAGGTCCGACTTCTCCTTGGTGCCCGTTAGGAGTGAATCTGGTCCTGCTGTATATTTTAGTTGCATTTCTGCATTGGTAGCTTGTAAAGGGCTAGTAAATACTTTAAGGTTCTTAATAAAATATTTAAACATTAAAATCTAGATCGTGAAGTAGCAGGTTCCGCTGCTGTGCTCCCATGGCACTTGGAGCTCAGGGGTGCAGGGCCAGGCTGCGTTTGACTGCCTCTTCATGTGCTGCAGCAGTTTGTGTGTTAGGAGCTTGTTAGGTGAAGGCAGATGCAGCTGGAGTGACCTGAGGCTCAGCCTAGAGGGGCTGGATGGAGCCTGTAAACAGGGACCCCCCCACACAGCCGGCTGCATTGGGTCAGGTTTTATTCCCATCTTGTAGGGGTTATTATCATTAGTATTGCGGAAATACCAAGAGGCCTGAAAGCAAGACCCTGCTGACCGTGCATTTGCACACCGTGAGACAGACCCTATCCCAACAGTTGCCCAGCCAAGGCAAAGACTAAAGGGGAAATGGGACATAAAGAAGGGCAGAGGCTTCTTAGGCCCCAGCTTTCCTGGTATCCATTGTGCTGTTAGACCGGGCTGCCTCTTCATTGTAACACAGAAGGTGTGTCTGGTTGAACAGACTTGGGAGCCAGAAACTGTGTTGCTAAAGATGTCCGGTCCAGGTCTCCCGCTCTCACCATCTTTGTCCAGCAACGGCAGCTCCCACGACCTCTTCGCCTCACCTCCGGTGTGTGCAGGCTGTGCTGAATCTGCAGGACAGCATCCTTCCTGGCACAGCTCCCCACCGTCGTGGGATGCTCTGCACTTCAGATTCGACCCAGGTAAGAACTGGTTCCATGAGGATTGTTTTGGAATAAATTTCAATGTCCACACTGCTCCGGGCCTGCTTGCTGGAGCGAGAGGTGGAGAGGTCCCCATTTCTTGGGGACTTCGTTCTAGTCTGGATTGGCTCAGGAAGGCATTACTTCTGAAAGATGAGCTTGACCTTTGTGGGAGACTCGTCCACTTGGCCTGATGCACAGAGCTCATCATACCCCTGATCCCAGTCCTTTAGGCTTTTATAGGGATCCATGACTTGGGCCACGATAAGAAAGCCCCAGAGACCTTGAGGTTAGCTCATTTTTCTGGGAGAAGCCAAAGAAGAGAGCAGTGGTCCCAACAGTAGTGTGGAGCCCAGGTCCTTGCAACGTACTTGGAGTCAGGAGATGTGGCTGCTACCTCTGAGCTGTTCTTTGACCTTGGGCTAGGCAATATTCTTGTGTAGACAATAGTGGGACAGCTCCGAGGTTGACCCCTCGCTCCATCACAGCTGAGCACTGTGGCGGGCCAGTAGGGGGCGCTCCGGCATTGAGCCACCCACCTCCCTGCGCCCGACCACCTGCCAGGCTCCAGGAAGGGGGTCGGCCGGAAGCGAGGCGCCCCCAGGGAGGCACTTGGAGCCTGGCAGGTGGTTGGGCGCAGGGGGGTGGGTGGCTCAATGCCAGAGCGCCTCCTACTGGCCCGCCACAAGCACCGGTTCACAGAGCTCTGCAGTTGCCTTTACTCTGCAGTATGTTACAGGCTAAACCTTTCCAGGGCCTTTTCTGCTTCTCGTTAGCTGTAGAGGCTAACGGAGGTCTTGAAAGGGACACCACAGGGATGTTTACAGCAAAGAGCCACAGCCTCCCAGGTGGGATACCTCCATGGGGCCTGGACGGAGGGGGTTTCCGTGCCTGGAGAGCTGGTTCTTCCCTGCAGCAAATTGCTGCTGAGATACAAGAACGAAACACCCTTGTGCTGATCTCTGGCTGCAGTTACAGCCCGTAGGTAGGGCACATGAGGAGTGTGTTCAAGACATGATAACCTCAGAAGCTCATGTGCCCAGCTCCACCTGCCTGGTTCACAGCCTCAGAGGTACCAGCTGGTCTGTCTCTATATGGTGCGGCTGCTGTCGGAGGGTTCACCTTCCCAGAGGCCCATGGAGGATATTTCCTGGCACCACATACCAAGGCTGAGTCAGTTTGTGCCTGGCAACATCAAAGCTGTAATTTCAAAACCACTGCTTGCCCTGCCTTCCTCTTCCCCTCTGCAGCCCTTCATGGCAAGGGCAGGCTCTTCCCCTCTGCAGCCCTTCATGGCAAGGGCAGGAGTGCGATGCTGCAGGGCTGCTCAGGGGCCCCCGACGGCACTGCTTCCTACACATAAAGGATTCCAGGGGATTGAGGATACCTCGGCACAGCTATCCGTTTTGCCAGTTCCTGGTGAGATGTACTGGGCTATCCCTGCTGACACTTCACCACTTGTGCATGTGTTTGTGAACCCAGAGTAATTTCATTTGCTCATAGAAGGAGGCTGATGGTCTTCATCTGGCTACTAGATGAGTAGGAGTTCTGGCCCAGGAGTTTTATTCACAATGCTCTGTAATTTTTAAGCAGAATGCTTTCCTTTGGCACCAGGCGAATCCCCTTGCAGAATTCAGCTCTAAATACTATGCAGACTGTTAGTCAAATATAAAATACAAAGACCATCCCTCATTATTGTGGAGCTCAGTGGCTTGAGCAAAAGGGGAAAAGCGCACATAGCTGAGATCTCACCAGTGCTTCTTTGAAACTTATCCATGGTTTGGAGCTACATCCCTTATTAGTGGGGCCAAACTGGCAGCATCAAGGCTGTAATTGGGGCCAAACTGGCCCCATTCAATAAGCCCACATAATATCTTGTTCTAAGACACCGTCCCATCTGGCTTGTTGAATCCAGATTTGTTTCTTGCAGGAGACTTTGTCTCATCTGGGTGAAATCAGCAGATACACTAAGCATAGCACAGGCTGGAGAATTTTATTATCTGGTTTGGGAAATGCAGTACGGAAGCTGAGGAAGGATGGATAGTTTGGGTTGTAGTTATGGCCTTTTCCCTCCTCCCCAACTCCAAAACCACCCATTTCTTCCTCTCCAGCATTACTGTGAGGTACCCTCAACCTTGACATGGAACAGTTTAGTCCTTTCCCAGTAGAAGCATTAACAAACACAGTAGAAGCACAGTTAACAAACGCCATCCAAGGGTGCTTGTACAGTTTCAATTTAGGGGAACGAAACCCGCCTCGTGTGTACAAGCGCCCCAAGCGATGCACTCCTACCTCCATTTAATGAAGAGCTGCTGCATGATAACAAAAGTCAAGAACCATCCTTGTGTTAGAAAACATTCTTGATGGGAAAACAAAATGAAGAAACAGGTTGATCAAAGCACTGAAGGAGACCCTTCGTTCTCTCACTCGGCAGGAATGCAGCCTGTCATCCGAGTGCAGTGTTTCTAATGTGTTTGAGGAGTTAACGTGCATCTTTCCTGCATCAGGAGTCCTGTGGCCTGGAGAACAGGTGTGCTCCAGAGCCAGTGCAGCCAGCAAAGCTTTTGTCCTAGACTCCAAGAGCACTAATGCTCTTGTGCCCAGCAGCGTGAGAGGAAAGAAGTCTTGAAGTAAGTCTAAGCGAATTTACTCTTGTTCTAAGGCCCCTAAACACTGCCAACACAGATCGAAAGGTGATTAGGATCCTTTGTTCCTTGGCCTCCTTCACAGATTCATAGATGTAGGGTTGGAAGGGACCTGGTAGATCTTCTAGTCCAACCCCTTCCCTGGGCAGGAGAGAAAACTGGGCTCAAATGACCCCAGCCAGGTAAACGTTGAGCCTCCTCTTAAAGACCCCCAGGGTAGGAGCCAGCACTGCTTCCCTTGGAAGTTGGTTCCAGATCCTAGTCGCCCTGACCGTGAAGTAGTGCCTCCTGATGTCTAGTCTAAACCTACTCTCTAGCAACATATGGCCATTGTTCCTTGTTACTCCGGGAGGTGCTCGGGGGAACAAGGTCTCTCCCAAACCCTGCTGGTCCCCCCTAGTGAGTTTATAGACAGCCACCATGTCCCCCCATAGCCTTCTCTTGCAAAGGCTGAACAGGTTCAGGTCCCGTAGCCTCTCCTCGTAGGGCCTGCCCTGCTGTCCCCAGATCATGCGGGTGGCCCTTCTCTGGACCCTCTCCATGTTGTCCACATCCCTCCTGAAGTGCGGCGCCCAGAACTGGATGCAGCACTCCAGCTGCGGCCTGACCAGTGCCGCACAGAGGGGGAGGATCACCTCCCTGGACCTGCTAGAGATGCATCTGTGGATGCACGACAAGGTGCAGTTAGCCCTACTGACTGTGTTCTTGCGTTGTCAGCCCATGTTCATCTTGGAGTCAATAATGACTCCAGGATCTCTTTCTGCCACTGTGCTTTCAAGAAGGGAGTTCCCCTGCCTGTAGGTATGCTGCTGGTCTCTACTGCCCAAGTGCAGCACCCTGCACTTGTCAATATTGAATCCCATCCTGTTTTCATTTGCCCACCCCTTTAACCTGCTGTAATCTGTCCTTCCCTTCTAGCATGCCCACCTCACCCCAAATCTTGGTGTCGTCTGGGAATGTAAACAGGCTGCTCTTTACCCCTTCATTTGTTAACAGACCCATTACGTTTGCGATGTTCAGTTACACAGAAAGGTTATGGGCCAGATTGTGGTCCTGGTTTTGCTGGTGTCATTTGGTAGTCAATGAGTTTACTCTGGATTTACACCAGAGCAAAGGAGAGTGGCAGTTGGCACAAAAGATCAGATTCTGTTCCCATTCACACCAGCACAAAGCCACTGGTATCAGTGGAATAGATGCTTTTGGTACTGGTGCCAATGAGAAGAGAAACATGTCGTTTGTGTCCAAAACAGCATCGACAGACAAAAGCAGGGATCTTGAGTGGCCGTAAATGAAGGTAGGCTGACTATCTTAAATGGAATGATGCTAATTTATACCTGCAGAAAAGTCTGGCGCGCTCTGTTTTAACGGCAGACTTTTTCATAATGGGTCGCTGAGTAGAAATATTCAGCAATGAAAATGATACCAGATAAAAATAACTAAGCCCACCTCTGATTTGAAGCCAGCTCTAACAGAGTGCAAGCCACATCCTTGCTCCTACATATACACACATGGTTTATTTGGTCTTAAATAGTACATTACAAATGCAAGCTTTCACTTGAGTTCCCTGGGCCAGAGAACCTCAGCTAAGGCCAGGGTCTCTGTCAGCCATCGAAGGCCTGTGTGCCCCTGGCATGTGGTGTCACTGGTTTGACAGCACAGCAGGGAAGGAGGTTTGGCAGAAGCCAGACACTGAGGCAGGTATCTCCTGTGAGTCAGGAATGGGCTCAGCCACCTTCAAAGGACTTTTAAGTTTCATGAAATAGTTTTTCTTTGAATTCTGTAGGCTGCAGTTTTTGTGCCGGAGCTAGAGCCAAGGGAGAATCCTCCCAGATTCCCAGAATCGGCTATTTTCCGACCACGCAGGGGGAGAGCTGCTGAGCCAAGCACAGACCTGGCCCTTCTAAACCTGACTTTCACGTGTCCCATATCTTTAATGCAGGGGCACAATTGGCAGAGCCTGCGGTTCCCAGCATGTGATGGTACACCATGGCTGCTGGGATCAGGCTGCAGCTCCCACAGCATGCAGGGAGCTATGGTTTTAGCGTTGGAGAAGTTCAGTCCCTAAACAGCACTCGATTTGAGACTGTTCTCATGCAGCCCTAGGGTCAGTGGTCAGCATAGGCAGCTTTGCTTGAGAGGGTAAAGGGTCACACCAAGGGGCTTCAGGCTTGCTTATGGGAAACAATACATCGGAGAGGGGGCATATAGGGAATTCAAACCAAACACCAAGGGCAACCTACTGGGTAAGATACATGGCCTCTGCCCAGTTGCACTGCAGCTGCCTATGCCTGGCGAATGGTGCTGAGGGCTCAGCTTCCTCTAGCTCAGCATCTTGTGCCGGTCAAAAACTGTCTTCCTTTGCTCCTGCACCTGCCGCTTCCACCGCTGCTGGGCTCCTTCCACCCTCTCCAGCACCGTGTTGGCTCGGGCACCAGAAGGAGTAGGTACTGCTGCCAATGAGCGTGCATCCTGCAATGCAAAGAGAGGAGAGTGTTTATAGGGGGAAATCTCTCTAGTGCTGAAGGAAGCGGCTTCTCAGTTTGGAGAGAGATATTCACATGCAGAGCAATTTGGGGAGTTCATTTTCCCTGATATCCACAGGACGAGATTTTCAAAGATTTCCAGCACCAACTACATCTCGCTGCAGGTCTTCATGGTACCAAACCTCTACAGGGCTTGAAACTGGGACCATCAGTGTGCAGGCCCCCAGCACTTGAGTTAAAGGAATAACTATCAGGAGGTAGCTGTGTTAGGGTCTACTCTTCTACAGACCAGCCAGTAAAAAAAGGAAACTTTAGCAGCATCTACCCTGCTAAACTGAGCTCCATCAGCCCCTCTGGACATTCAGCCCATGCTTAATGATGTGCAAGTGGCCTGTGTTTCCCAAATTTCAGACCTGCTTGTATGTTCGGTGGTGAATTTCTAGACCAAAGGAAACTGAAACTCTGTCCCACTGAGGGGGGAGAGAGAAAGGGCCGTAGAGATGGAGAGAGAGACAAACCTTAATAGAAAAGACGGAGGCTATATTCTCAGCACATATAAATTTTATGCAGTTTTGCTAGCTATGCCAAGTCATACCAGGTGAGGACCTGGCTCAGACTTTAAGCTGTAGCAACCCATGTCAGCTGATTTATCAGGGCAGTTCTAAGCATAAACTGTTGCTATTTAATGTTCCCGTTCATAGCAGAGGTTTCTGTAATGTAGTGCTTATAGTGTTTGTTTAACATATAGTTTCATAGTAGCTATGGTCAGGAGGGACCTGAACAGATCACGTAGCCTGACCCCCTGCCACAGGCAGGAATGAATGCTGGGGTCACAAGACCCCAGACAGGTGATCGTCCAACCTTCTCTTGAATTTACCCAAGGTAGGGGCGAGGACCGCTTTCCTGGGAAGTTGGTTCCAGATTTTGGCCATCCTAACTATAAAATATTCCCTCCTGATCTCTAACCTAAACCTATTCTGCCAATTTATATAGCCCAAAGCAGTGTGGATGTATAGCAGCATGGTCAGCCACCTCTGAATCCTCATGCTAAACATCAGACAGGAGCTGCCTGACCTTCCCCTCATTCATGCTGGGTATGATCATATTGGGCCTGATATCTTCTTTTCTGACCCTGGGAAGTCACCCCATTACGGTCAATGGAACTCATTAAGTAGCTTTTGCAAAACCCAAAGCAAAAGGGGTCCCTTAGCCTAGTGCATTTCCAATAATGAATTGGACCAAAAATGGTTAACTGAGACAAGAAAATGAAAACAAAGGTTTCCCAAAGTCCTGGAGATCCCTTCTGTCTGTGCCCCTTGCTACTCTATCACCGGGGTTCTTGAGGCTGGACGTGGCTGAGAGAAGAATAATTGGGATAACAGCACTTGCTCATAGAGGAGACCAAGAAAAGAAATAGCTTTGAATCAGCTGGGAGGGCTGCTGGGAGTAGAGGTAGGAGGCTGAGCCCTATCCATCCCACCTTCCCAGCTTGCTTTTCCCACCCACGAAAATCCCCTCCCCCTGTGCTGTGTTTCAGCTCCTCCCAGCCATGGGGGACTGTACAACTCTCTCCATCAAAAGGGAGTGTTCCTGCTGTAATTGCAGCATGCGGCGCTCTCTTGCATCCGGAAAGGCTAATTCTGGGTTTTTGTCAGGATTACAGCTCTGTGCAGCTCCCCAGCTCCTGTGGGGATTTCCTCAAGGGCTCCATGCCCCTCTCATCTCCTGCCATGTGGTTCTTAAAGGATTAATGTACCTTGCTTTCTTTGCACTCAGATCTGAGCGCCATCCAGTAAATGCACCTTCCTGTACGGTGCCCTGGGCTGGCACAGCATCTAAGGCCTCGTGACTTGAGTTTAGCAGGGAACAAAGGCAGCGGGCTGCGGAGACCAGTCGCTGGTTAATTGCTTGGCTACAAACAGGTGCCAGCTACATCCTAAGGGCCTGCTGATATCAACAGAAGAAAAAGGAGCTACAGAGCCATCAAGGAAGGAGTTAGAGGTGCATGGCTCCTCATCCTAACCTTGGTCCCAAGGAAGGCAGGAGTCCAATTCCCACTTACTTTTAATGGGACCAGGCACAAATCCAGTGCCTCGCTCTGAGACCAAGGTGCGCGGTGGGTATTATGTCAGGAAGGAGGAAGACTTCATGGCTGGGGGACTCTTCCGCTCTTCTGCTTGGTAGCTGTGGCAATAAGCTGCTTCCTTTCCCACCCAGCAGGAGCTGGGTTTGGCTCTGCTTGAGAGGAAGCCAAACAGCGTATTCCTCAGATGTGCAGGTGACAGATTCTCCGACCCTGAACTCCCTGACTGGCAGCACAGGGGTGCCGGCTGCTCAGGACAAGGGCAGTGTGTTGGGGAGCAGGTGCGTGCTCTGCACTCCCTCTCTGATAGGCCTCTTGTTTGGTAGCTTCTTGGTTCGAGTGAAGCACGTGGCTGCTTTTTGTGTGTGAAGGGCAGAATTGGTCTCTGAGCCCAGTGAGCATGCTGCTGGGTGAATGCAGGGGCTAGTCTAAACAATTTTGCAGGGCTTCCTTGACTGAGACCAGCCAATGTCTTCCTCCCATAGATCACTCTTCACAGCCACCTAAAAAGCCTGTAGCTTCTTGAGTCTTCAGTCCTATCCTGGCCCTATGGATGTAGAGAGGCCCTATGTGCTGATGCTGGGCAGTACAAACCTGAGAGCTAATAATCGCAAAGGAACCACGGAGTCTTCCTGCGACTTGCAGCCTTGAGAGAGATTTCCCCTTCTCCCTTCTTTACTATTGCAAGCAAACAAGAGGGAAAGCCAAGCTTGACAGGGCAGGTATTCCAGTGCTAACAAAACAATTATCCTCCACTGGAGATGCCGCACCTGCTTCAAAGACCCACTGAAGAACACATGATCAAGACTCTGCTAGCTAGGAGAGGATACTGGAGGCATTTTCCCATGGCATGTCCTTCAGATGTGTTAGGGGGTGGTGTGTTTCCCAGCTGGGGCTGTCCTCTTTCCAGCCAGGATCCACAAGGACTCTGGACAGCAAGTGCAACATTTCTGACTGCCCAGAGAGCTTGCTGCCCTCACAGCAATAAGGCTGCATCACCAATACACTAGACTGGGTTGGCTGGAGAGAGCCAGGGAAGAGGTTGCAGCCTGAAGCTATCTCTGAAGTTGTCATAGCCAGAAACGTAGATCCAAATTCTAGTTCACTAAGGCAGACTGCAGTTCTCTAGACCCGTGGCTTTTAACCTGTGGTATGTGTTGCTCTATGTCGAAGGGGTCCACAAAAGATGACTATGATCAATTAGAGGTATATGAACATTCATACTTCTGGGTACAGAAGTACAAAGGGGTCTGCACTTCCATGTGAAATATTTTTTAGGGGTCTGCAAATGAAAAAAGGTTGAAAATAACTGCTCTAGACAGTATCCATTGTGGAATATCCAAAAGACATTACACAACACAGTGGAACAGACAGTATTTTGGTACCCAAGTCTACGTATCCATCTTAGAAATGAAATAGGATTTGAGCTTTTTTTCAAGTGAGAGAACCTGGAAAATCTGAGTATGCCATGCAGGCCACCCCATGTTATCAGAAAGGAAAGGTGTTAGTTCATTTCTATAGAGATGAATATCCCCTACTTGCTCCCAACCTGATTTTTTTTTTTTTTAGGTGGCGATCTGACTAATCAATTTTCTATGGTGAAATCAATGTGGTTCTCCTTTTACTTACATCACTATCACACCTGTCAAACTACACTGACTTCAAAGAAATTACTCTTGACTTTATACCACTGTGTATAAGAGTTTTGGGCCCATGGTCATCAAACCCAGTGGGGTAAAATGGGTTTCTGCGTTCTGCACGATTCTGTTGCGTAGAACAAATCTTCCACAGTGAGACTGCTCTCAGGTGACTCTACCTAACTATCCCCATGGGGAGCAGGCTTTTCTTTGAGGCAGGACGGGATGGATTAAATAGTATACTCCAGGCAAGAACATGTGTCACAAAAGGCTTTGCTAGTTACAGCCCCTCAAGCACATGCACTAGCTTCCTCTGTTCAAAGCACGTCTGAGCACCTGGATTAGAGCTAATCAGGAGGGAGGCAGTACGTGCTGCAACCCAGGGCTTCCATAGTCTTTAGGGGTTGGAGAGAGAGGCAGATTTCTCATCTTACTTCTTAGCACACAACTAGGATCCTAATGCTCTTGAGAGGTGCTGTTTTATCTCATAAGTGTGTCAAGGAAGATAACTCATCCCACAGGCACTTATAGTGGCAACTACTGTGGCAGCATGTAAACCGCAATGTCCTGGGGGAACAGACAAGCCCCCTTAAGCTGTTCTCTGGCCCACTGATTTACCGTAGAGCTGAGTCTTTCACCAAGGGTTTGTGCTGCTCCCAGTATGCATGTCAGTGGTATTCAGTCCCACCCTGCTTGCTGCAGAGGCCTGGAGGGGCCAGGCACGCATCAGGGTGATTTCCCCTCTTGCCTCCACCCTCTCCCATCTCCTGCTGTCGTGCATCCCCATGTGGGCCTGAGGTGAAGGCAAACTGATACCTGAAGGGGGGTTGCGAAGAGGATGGAGCTGGACTGTTCTCAGCGGTGGCAGATGAGAGAACAAGGAGCAACGGTCTCAAGTTGCAGCAAGGGAAGTTTAGGTTAGATAACAGGAAAAAACTCTCACTAGGAGGGTAGTGAAACACTGGAACGAGTTACCTAGAGAACTTACGGAATCTCCATTCTCGGAGGTTTTTAAGACTTGACTAGACAAAGCCCTGGCTGGGATGATCTAGTTGGGGCTGGCCCTGCATTGAGCAGGGGGTTGGACTAGATGTGACCTCCTGGGGTCCCTTCCATCCCTCATTTTCTATGATTGTAAGACTGGACACTGAACTTGCACCTTCCCCGAGCTAAATACCCAGCAACCAGGCTGAGCCAAGTCCTTCTCGATAGTCTACACAGGATCTGCTCATGACCAAGTCAACATAGGGACTTGAGTTGGGGTACCTCCATGGGCTCTAGCTGGTCTCAGTTAAAAAAACTGTGGGTGTGAGGGCCAGCTAAAGAGAAACACAGCTCCATCTTGCCCAGTGCCATGGACCTTAATGACAGACCAGCCACAAACAGCAGAGACACCTGAATGAAAAAGTGTCCCTGAGACATGCATTCCAAGGAAATGGCAGCATCAGGCCCTGTAATCAGCCTTCTGTATCTCTCAATTACAGCGTGAAGCAGGGCTACAATTAGCACATTATAGCTAATCACTACATGTGCAGCCATTCCACTCCTTTGCTATCAAGGCTGCCATTACTGCACAATAATAACCAGTTTTGCTTCTGACATTTCCTCTCCCAGAGGCCACCCACATTCCCGCTCCCCCTGCCCACTCCCACTTTCCATAGCACCCTGCTCACGGACGGGAGCCGTCACGGAAGGAAGAGGCAGGATATACAAAGCTAAATCCTAATGCCTTTGCTCTGAAAATCTTCGAAGTCAGTGGGCACTTTGCTTCTGTCTGGGTTTGGGCCTCTGACTCACGCACAAAAAAATCAGTGGTATTTACAGGCCACTTGGGCAGTAAGTTCACTGTGGTAAATAGCTGTGAGACAAACCTCGCAGGAGCAGAGTAGCCCGGACCAGCTCTTTGTTCTCCAAAATGCACGTGAGCTAAATAAGAGATCTCCCTATGCTGGTACCTTGTATTTTTCCTCTTTATGCATGCCATATCAGATCCTCCCCCAGATACACAGCCAGCACAATATAATGAGAAATATCAAAAGCTGAATTGAAAACAAAGCAGGAAAGTACAACTGGAGCCTATCATCAGATCATCCTGTGTTAAAAAAACTACCCCAAAATGGAGCAAAAATTGCTATGATGGGGCAGGCTCTGCACCTCCCCATGGTGCTTTGTGTGTGTGTGTGCAGGGTGTAATCTAGCAGGGCAAAGGTAACAAACACGGGGTAGGGCAGAGTCAGAGATCAAAACTCCCTTGAAATGTAGCATTTTGGGCCCAGAAACCTGCCTAACCTCTCTCCCAAATACACTGTTGGTCCAATAAAAGATATCATCTTGCTTTTTGTGAAGCGGTGATGGGTAGGCCAAGTGGTTTATGGCACGTAAGAGTAAGCCCAGCTGAGGACAATCACAGCAGGGGCTCCACCCCTGCTGACCTCGGGATGCAGTGAAAGTACCTGGGTGGGGGGGTAGGAGGTGAGTGCAGAACATGCTCAAGGGGATGCACAAATAGGGAGGTGCAGGGTCAAACATCAATAGCAGCTGTTGTTTTGTCACTGCCCTCATTGTCCTGCTCTTCCTTTCCCTTACCCTCATATCTCCCTTCTAATTTTCCCTCCTGTGGTCCCATCCTCCAAGTCACCCCACATGCTCTAGAAAGATGCCATCACCTCATTCTCCTCCTCGTTGTGCAGGGGCTGGGTATAAGCATCTGGCTTCCGGATCAGTGGGTCGACCAGCATGAGGAAGGCCATGTAGAGCAGCAGCGCCCCGACCACTGACAAGTAGATGATGATGATAACCTGTGGAGTTGGTAGCAAAAGATCATCAGTGAAAGCTCTGATAATCTCCAGGCCTCAAGGTGTCCTCACAAGCCAGTCCCTGGCTGATGAGGCTAGGAGGAAACAATCCCTACAGGCCAACTTATATTGTTACTCACTAGGAGGTTTCTGGAACCTCCTTTTGAAGCAGCGTGGGACTCTTGGAGCCAGAATAAAAGGCTAGATGAGCCCATGGCTTGATCCAATCTGCAAATCCTTAAACAACCTCAGCAAGGTGGACTGGTGCTTCCACACAGTCTGCCTCCCCACTGCCATCAGCCTTCCCAGAAATGGTGTGGGGTGAGCCACCTCCTGCTTGGGGCCAGGTGGTGGTGGGGAGGAAGCTGGAGCAGGAGTGGAGGGAGGGAGGCAGGACAGGATCTCAAAAAGCCCACAGATGATGAGCAGGGCTGAAAATAGGTGCCTGGGGCAGGCAGCAGTGAAAATGGAGCTCAGTGGTGATGGGCTCACTTCTCAGAGGAGGTTATAGATGGACCTCGTAAAAGAATGAGGCAGGGGGATCATCAAGGAGAAAGGCAGGGTATTTTTCATGGAAGAATGAGGGGGGAGTTGTTCCTCCTGGCTGCCCCATAGCCAGCAGCATTGACACCACCTTCTTCTCAGCCGGTGTCTTCCTTCTTAGCCTCAGACACCTTCATTCCCCTTCCCCATCTCACAGATGGGAGACTGAGCTATGGGGAAGGGAATAACTTGACCACGGTCATACTAGGAGACAGTAGGAGGGTCTCAGCACCCCCAAAGTGCTTTGCAGGAGGAAGCCCTGTTTAATTCCTAACACAGCCTGTTCAGGTCACCCCTCAGCTGGGAGAACCATAAAGGAAGGGGCATGAAAAGGCCTTGCTCCCCTGTCCCTGAAGACAACACATCATCTTCACCTTCCCCATTATAAACATTAAGGTCCCAATCCAAGTCCTTTGTCTTATCCCATATCCTCCACAGTGGTCTTCCCTGCATAACTCTGCCTGTGAGGTGCACAGCGTGGGGATAGTGAAAGCTGTGGGGCTAGGTCCATTGCTACCTTGATGGTGGTGGTGCTGCGCTCCTCGTACTTGCACTCACACAGCAGGCAGTAGGCTTCAACATCACGGCCTGGCACTGGCATTGGCTCTACCATATACAGGCAGTTGCTGCAACACAAATATGCCAGTGTAAGCACTAGGACAAGGGGAAAGCTGTGCTGAGGGTGGGGGACACTGGAGTTCTGGTGTCTGCAGTACTGTCCTTGCTGTCACTGCTAGCCAGGGCCATTACACAGGGTGACCATATGTCCTGATTTGGCTGGGACAATCCTGGATTACAGAGGCTGCTGAAAATTAAAATGAGTGCCCTGGGTGCAGGGCAAAGAGGCAGAGCAGCATGAGCTGTGAAATACGAAGCCCTGGTAGATGGCAAATTAAATTGCCCTAAAATAAGTTAGCTTGATTAGTGGAATGAGCATTTAAATGGGGAGATGATTGTTAATGCCTGTGAAGTAGAGAACAGTGGGTCATTAAGGGACCACTGACTCCCTTAGCTGCCTGAATACCAGAGCTGAATCACACGGCCATCCCGCCCCCTCCTCTGCCTGCAGCAGCATGGTTGACTAGAGGGATAGGGTGGGGAGGGGCATGAATGCTGGGTGCCCTTGAAGGCTTTGGGGGCATGGTGACTACCCACAGGCGGTGGTGCAGCAGGGGCATAGTGGTGGTGAGCGGGGAGCTCCCACAGGTAACTGCGGCAGTGTTGGCGGCAGGTGCAGGCCGAGGAACAAAGAGAGGGGGTTGGACTTGATGATCTGCTCAGGTCCCTTCCGACCCTACTAACTATGAAACTATGAAATGGGCATTGGAGAGGGCAGAAAGAGGGCAGCCTCCACCCAGCATCCAGGTACCAACCTTCACAAAGCTGCCCCTTGCTAAGGGATCCCTTTCCAAAGACAATGAACGGGGGCTGTGAGCTGGACTTGATGACCTTAATTTAATTTAATCCTTTCAATAGAAAACCACCTAGTAGAAACATATCAAAACAAGGCAGTGAAAAAGAGAGAAGAAACAGGGAAAGACTGTATATAGATAAAAGATAATGCTTAGGAGGGTGCCTGAAGTAGCACTCCATAGAGCAGGGCAGATCCTGCTGATCTGTCTCTGCTCCACAGGTATTAAGGACCCTCTGTCCTTTTTAAGGGTCTTGATGTTCCACTATTCAAACTAGCCTTTCCTCTACAATGTTGCTGTCTGTTAGCCAGTCCGGGCGATGTCTCTCTTCTGTTTCACAGCTCTGCAGATTATTTTTAGCTTTAGCTAAAAACCTTCTCTTAGATATGGTAATATTTAACTCAGATGCAGAAATACTGACAATTGGAGGCAGCGTCAAGACACAAGAAGGCTAGATTTTGTTTTCTGAATCTAAATAAGATGTTCATTTAAGTATATTTTTTTTGACCATCTTGCCTATTTTATGCCTAGTTTGTTGTGTGTTTCTTTCTAATCAATATATAATCGAACAAGTTAGAGCACATTTCAATAGTTATATCTGTCTCTGCTTTCACCGTAAACTGAATAATATAGTGCTAGCCTCCTGGCATGCTGACAAAGCTTCTCATTTCACTTTGACTGGAGAAAAATGTGTGTTGTATTATATCCAATGATGTGCTACACCACCTGCCCCCTGCCCCCTTTTCAAAATCCTAGATCCACTCATCCTGTTTAGTTCCCAGTTCTGCCCTTGGCTTGGTGGATGACCTTGAGCAAATCCCTTCCTTTAACTTAGGTTTCCTTGCCCTGAGCATGGAGATAATGTGGCTGACCTCCTTTGTGAAGTGTATTGAACTGTACTGATGCGATATAGTAAATGAGAGCCAGGAAATATTGTTGGATGGATTCTGCTGTCTAAGAAACAGACTTGACTGATATTATGAGTAGGAACTCTGTGGGGCTACAAATCACCAAACTACAGTCAACAGCCTGTCTTTTTAACCCTCAGCCATTCAGTCCTGCTTATTCCCTGGTGTAAAGAAACATGTATGTGGGACCCCTCATTTTAAACCTGCAGCTGAGAAGTGTTGCATTTCTAATCCCCGCACAACAGGGAACACTGTCTTTCAGTAACTATTTTGCCATCTCCTGGAACAGCTCAGAAGGACGTTGAATGATGGGGTCTTGGGGGAATTTGAAAAAAGTACATTAAGTCCCCAGATCTTAACAAACATGGATACCGGTCTGTCTTGGAGGCTGTGGTGGCGCTTCCTGGCCTATATTAGCCTGAATGGAGGCACAGGCTGGAAAAATTAAAGCTATTAAAAAAGCCTGGAAGAAGAACAGGCTGTACAGGGCAGGAGTCAGGCCTCCTTGCTCAGTCTACTGTGTAGCTTTAAAGCCCTGCAGACAGCAAGCAGCAACACCTCAGTGGCAGGGTGAGTTAGCAGGTAGGACCCAGGAAGCTACAGCGCTAACTTCAGTGTAGGCATAGGACAGGCAGGTGCGGCGGACTTAGGTTTCCTCCTCCAATTCAGCTCGGCCAGTCCCCCGAATATCAACAAGTCCCCCTTCAGTTACAGATGTGGAAGTCCCCAGCACCCAGCTCTGCTGTTGCCCTTCAGTCCTGACCCACAGCCCCTCCTATCCCAGCCCTGGACTCCTCACATGCACAGCTCTGCCCATGTGGCTCAATCCCGACTTGTGAGTCCTGTTATTCCAGTCATGGTCTGTGCCCAACGAGAAACTGCAAACTGCACAGTTGTGTGCAGTACAACTGGACCGCAGGGGAGAAAGAAATAAGAACGTATAAGTAGCAGTAGCTCCCTTTGTGTACTCTGGGTAAGTGAAGTCAGCAGCCTTGCACCTGTGCTAATACAGCAGATAACTGGGCATCAGCCCAACTGTAAATGACACTTCAGGAGATGATTTTCTATGTGGTTGGGCCTCCTCCCTGTTACAGGGGCGTTTTTTGTACATTGGGAATTTAATCTCACTATGTCTGGTGAGATAGGGAAAATTTCGATCCATTTTACACATGGTGAACTAATGGACACAGAGCTTAAGTGATATGTTATACAGGGAGAATGTGGTAGAGATGGGAATTCAAGCTAGAGTGTCTGAATCCCAGGTCAGTATCTTAACTGCAAGGCCATCTTTCCCCGCTCTACCTGCTCTATGCGACAGAAAGCTGAGGAGCTTCTGAGAGCTGATTCTCCTGTTTGTAGATGGCACTCTCTGCATAGGATACACCATAGCTCTGCAAGAAAGATGCTAGGGAAGAGTTTATCTGTTAGCTACAGTGCACAAGGAGCCACACAGACCAGGGAGGGACCCACAGTTCTGGAGCTCAGTGCAGAAGCAGGGAATTACAGGTGTTATTTAAAAACCATCATCCGTATACTTTGTGTATTTTAAGTGCCTTTTCTCTCTCATTCTCTATAATGCAGCATGATCTGGTTGTCAAAGCAGGAGACTGGGACTCCGGTCCCCTGGATACCATTCCCTTCTCTGGTCATGTCACCTTGGAGGGTCATTTCTTTTCCCTATGCCACAGCTTTCCTACCTGTAGTGTTGAACTCACAATACTGACCCAGCTTAACCCCAAGGCTCAATACAGTGTCTGCTGTTCCTGAACAGAAAGATGATGCATTGATTTTTCCCTTGCTACGCTTTGAAGAACCAGGTAAAACTGCAAAGGACAGGACTACAGGGTAGATATCTCCTTAAGGTCCAGGGCACGGAGTTGCATCTTTATCTCAGTATGGGCAATGCCCATTGCCAGGCAGTACAAGGGTTGTTGGTGTGAGGGCTCAGCTGTGAGACGTGTTTTCTTCCTCTGTAAAGAGCTGTCACATACTATCTCTGCTGTAAACTAAGCTCTAGCTTGAATTCCCATCTCTACCACTGATTTTTTGAATTCAAGCCCCAAACCTTAGGGTTGTTAGGACTGAACCAGGCTTTCTGGCTGAAGTCCACCACTGCCTTTACAGTGAAACCCCACTCATCTTTTTGGCTGGGGGGTGACTCACCAGTCCTTCTGTGACACATTCCTGTTGTAAATGTGCCCAATGATATTCCTGTAAGGGGGGCAGATGCATTTGCAGCGGATGTCCTCAGATCTCTGCATGGGGAAGAGGAGACTGTATTGGTGAAGGTACCCAATGGCAGCTGGTAGCTAATCAAAAAGCTCTGACCCCACCACAGACCTGGTGCTTCTCCCTTCTCAGCCTGCTTCAGTCACTCACTGGTCAGACTCTCACCCCTGGGCAATCACAGCATCTTTCCCTGAGACACCAGCCAGTCTCCAAACAGACCGTTACAGGGATTGAATCCTCCCTTTTCAAAAGCACAGCCTTAGGTCTCTGTGGTATATGATGTAAGGCAGGGCTGTTCAACTGGTGGCCCATGGACCTCATGAGGTCCCGACAGGTTAACATGTGGCTCACGGGCTGGTGGTCTGGGCACTGCTCTCCCCACCATGTCCACAGCTGCTGCCACTGGAGTCTCTGGGCTACCTCCATCCTTCTTGGGCTTCTGCTGCCCGACTGCACCTCTGTGGCTCTCAGCCAGTCGAGCTGGATAGCCCTGGCATGCATCATACAGGTTCACCAGTTCCCACTCCATCCAGCAGAAACCAGTGCTACCCTCTGCCCCCTTCCCCACCACACCACCCGGTCTGTACTCATCACCTCTGCACCTTTCCACAATGGACCAATGATTTCTTTGTTCCCTGTCTCAGTTGCATGAAGCACCGAGGCCACTCAGAATCTATCCCCCACCGTGCCCTAGCTCTCACCTTGCTGGCCTGTGCCAGGGGTGTTAGGACACACCACACTACAGCCATCAGAGACAAGAGTTGAATGCTTTTCCAAATGTGCTGGGCAAAAATCATGGTGATCTGAAATGAGGAAACAAGGGTGTCAAAGGTAGCAGAGAGTCCAGTCTCAGCTAAGGTGCTGGTCTCTCTGTCCTCTTCCCCAAATTCCCCCCACACTACGCAGGCAGTGTTTCCCTAGAGTCGTGGTGCTGAAACCTCCAGCCACGTGAGTTGGATGGGGTTGCAGGGGCCAGTTCCCATAGGGTGGGGGTAGTCTGTGGGCTGGATCCAGGATCATTTTGGAAAGTGGGGTCAGTCTGTGGGTGCATTCTGGTGCATCAGGCCAGCACCATGCGCTGTAGCCTGCCATGGACTGGCTCTGGAAGCTGCAGCAAATGGTGCTGCCACTCTCCCACTGTCAAATTTCTGGACTTGTGGGGAGCCCTGTGGGCGGGAGGACACAGGCTGCATTTGGTCAGCAGGCTGGAGGTTGAGCACCACTGCCTTAGAAAATTAGTATTTAAATTACGGTAAACTTTAGGGCCTCCACCCAAAAGCAGGGAATCGGGTACATGCACACATAGTAAGTGAAAGTCACTGTTCCAAAGAGCTTTTACATGTAGACAGACAGGCTAGACTAAGGGTGGGAGGGGAGACAGAGGTCAAGAGGTGGGCAGTACAGTATCACTAGCCTGACAATAGCAGGGGAAGTTTTGTTTCCAACCGTTCATAGGAACTCGCACAGTACCACAAGCAATTTTCCAGTTTGCATTGGCTGTTTGGGTTTCTAGGGCAGAGACAGTGAAACTAAATCTGGGGATTTAGTTTATTACCTTCGGAGAACCATTCAACAGCTATTTTACCAAAGGGAACTGAGCTGGAAAAATCAAGAAACCTGAACAGACTAAAAACTGTCCACTAGAGTCCCATGATGAATACCCCTTAGAAATTCTTGACATTCTTGATTCATTACTGAATATCAGTCTTTCAATAAAGGGCCAATTCTGTAATTAGGTCTGCACAGGCAAACCCTTACTTCACATTAACTGCAGGTCTAGTTACAGGGATGAGAACTAATATTATACAGTTAAGCCTAAAGCTACAAAGAGAGAACTGACTCTTCTGCTTAATTCAAGGTCTAGGGATAGTTCATTTCTACAGCAGGTATATATTTGCATGGGTCTACATAACTCTGTTTTGCTCTTGTATTTTCCTGTGATCCTTTGGTCCAGTTACCCTCCTGGCACTGCATTTAATAGGCCATGTGCATAATAAGCTTTTGTCTGGGCCAAAGATCAAGGCAGTTACTGAGGGACCTCCAAGTGGAAGTCTGTCCACTGATTTTGAACACACTTTGGATCAAGAACTTAACATGGTATGAATGCTTTGGAAGCAAGGCCACAATGTAGTACAGCACAACATACAGAGATCACTCTTCAGCTTGCTTTTCCTTCTTCAGCTTCCAGATCTTTGCTTTAGGCACCGCTCCACACAGCCACCCTTTGCGTTTGCTTCTCCATGTAACTAACAGGAAAATACCAGGCAGACCCCAGCCTTTTGTGGGTTGTTGCAGCCTGGATCTGAGGCAGGTATGAGCAGTATTTGGCCCTTAAGTGCTAAAGGAAGTGAAACTATTAAAGCAGGGTGCTGCAGCATGCTAGGGTGGCAGGAGATCCTTCTTAGGCTGCTGATACCTACACAGGATTCACAGGATAAACCCAGAGACTTCAAATAGGAATCCACAGAGTCAAGAACATTTTGCCCTGTGTTCTTTGCCACAGAAGAATTTATCTATTATTTTTTTGTAGTCAAAAAATGAGTGCAGACAAAGAGCTGGCATTATCTGAGGGGTGCTTGAGTCTAGACAAGGGTGAGAACCAGTGCCTTAAAACTTCCACTTCAGAGCAGGATTATATATCTCCAGTCTACTAATCCTTCAGGCCTCTTTTTGTTTGAGTAACAGGAAATTGGGGCTGAATCCACAACTGACTTTGGCATCTAAGCAGAATCCAGCTGCCACAGTAGGGGCCTAAGTCCAAGATTTGGATCTTCAGAAACCTTCTTTACTGTTGAGCAAAGTCTGCAGGCCCCTAAGTTTCCAATAGCCAATTTTCTCAAGAAGGGGATGCAGGTTAAAATAGCTTGAAGCACATGAAAGAACTGGACCCACATTTCCCATATAACGGATATCTCAGCAGAGCAAATTAGTATGGACACATTTGCACAGTGCTGTGACTAGGGGAGTGGAGCAGGACAAGCTGATCTGTTAAAAGCTAGGGTTGCAAAAGCAGTTTGCAGTGACCTGCAGCTCTGCTACCCCCAGCGTGGTGGAGAGGAGAGTGGGGAGGGGACTGTCAGTGAGTGCTCTCCCGTTTGCTCCACCTCCCCTCTCCCCCAAAACTAGGAGGCCCTATGCCCGTCTGCCAGAACTGGTAGACCAGCTGCTTCTGGTTGGAGAGGTGGGAGATGTCAATTCTGGCAGTCGGGCACGGGGCTTCGGTTTCCCAGTTCCAGGGTCTCCTGGTTCTGGTGTTGGGGGGCGGAGGCAATCTCTCTGTTGGGGAGGGAGAGAGTAGAGCACTGTGGGATGCTGGAGCACCCAGGACTTCCCTATTATGCTCGGGAAATTGTTGACCCCATCCTGAAAATCATTAATCTGTTCTGAGTAACCTTCAGTGGTGGTGTCATTGCATCTCTGATGACCTGACATCCTTACACTGTCCGGACTCGCAAGTCCTGAAAATCCAGTGCGCGTGACAACTAAAATACAAATCATTTTAAGAAAAGACCACAGCTTTCCCACAGCACATGACTGCCCCCAAAAACTGATTGCAGAAGCTACTCTAGAGACTCAGCTGCACGCAAAGCCAGGATCTGTCAGTTCTTGGGCCCAGGATGCACAATACCCTAGCTAAGCAGCAGCTGAACCTGCATGGTTGCCAGGAAGTACAATTAGACAGCAATTCAAGCTAATTTAGTTTGCATTTTGAAATACTTCTTGCAAATTTAGATTGTATTTGACGCCATTTCTGTTTCTGTACAATCCCAACCCGCAGCATGCAGAGAGGCTCACTGCAACACTGGCTGCAGGAGCAGTTATTTTAAGCAACCCCACCCCGCTCTCCCCAGTCAGCATTAAAGGCTGTAAATCAAAGTGCCCTACAAAGGTCTCCCAGTTAAAAATTAAAATCATCACATTCACCTTAGGAAAGAACTGACACTCACCCCAGCGGTCTCCCCGCAGCTGCTAAAAGGATGGAAGCCGCACCTCCTTGGCAGCGATTGGCTCTTGGAAAAGATCCTCTTTGGTCCAGACCATAACAGACAGCCCTTACTCCCAGCCAGCAGTTCATGCCCAGGGTTTCACTAAGGGACTAGAAATCATTTCTCAACCCCAGTGTGGCAAGAAAAGCAAAGCTAGAGTTGCAAAATGAGATGCTCTTGCGAAGCATCGCTGCCAAAGTACAGTGCCAAAAATATAATGTGAAAATGCCACACAGGAGGAGACTGTGGTTTATTGAATCCTTAATTATCATTTTATGTTAAATGTACAAAGCTGGTCATGTTAAAGTATACCTTATGATCAAAACCTTACGGTGCTATTCCTGTGTGACTGTGAGTTAGCCACTGCTTGTTACCCCTTTTCCCCCCACCGGCAGGTAGGTGATAACGATGCAAGCCTGCCCAGACTGTTTGGGACAGTTTGAGTGGTTGGGAAAGACCTAGATGATATTAAGAAAGACTGCTGGTTCCCCTCTCCTCAGGGTTAACGGTAGCAATACTCGGCTTTCTTCTCCATGAATGCACCTCCAGCCTTTACCTGGAGGGACACTTCCCTGGGGTGGGAGGCAGAGCTGGATCCTGAAAGAAGATTAAAAGGAATTAGGCATCCAAGTCTTACTGAAGTTTGTATGGGGTGAGAACATGTCTTTATAGCCATTTGGCCCTGGTACTCTGGATAGACCTGGATTGACTCATGTCAGATGGCAACGGATTTTAGTCACTATGCACCAAGTCAAAACACCTGAATGTGTATTTCAAGGGTTCACAAACTGGTACAGGTCCCCCTGGGGATACACAAAACATGTCTGGGGGTATGCAGGCAAAATTTATGTAATGGCAGATGCTGGTAGGGCTATGCAGGCAGCTGGTATATCTGGAAAGGGGTATGCAATAAGATAAAGTTCGGGAATCTCTGACCTACCTAGAGGGAAAATTCTTCCCTATTACCCACTAGGGTGACCATCATAGAGGACAGTCCGGTTGTCCTCTGTCCTCTATTGATACAAAACCCGACGCCTTTATGTCCTCTATTTTTCTCGACATAAAAGCATTCAGTTTTGTATCAATAGAGGGCAGAGTAGCAGAAAATGAATGTCCTCTATGATGGCCATCTTATTACCCACCCGTGGTACATAAGTAACTCTACAACAGGTCAAACTGTTGACTGTCTAGTTCCTTCATGAAATCATAGGGCTTCTGGCGGGCAAAGTGTTTTGACTTTCTCTGAGATGTCTGAACGTTGGCCACAGCTAAGATGAGTGGGGTTTGACCGGTGTGCACTGATGTTCCTCCCAGTACTTTTAAAACCCAGGGGTTCCTGACTTGAGGGTCTTCTAGTCAGTGAATTTCAGAGCAAAAAGGATTTTCCCTTCCCTTGGCATGCGCTGTTGGTGGTATTGCCTTCCTCTGTGGCATGGTCTTTTCCCTAAGGTTTTCTTAGCATGCATTAACCAACTACTTCCTTTCCACACAACCCTTCCCCCCCCCCCCCGTGTCATGTTGTAGGATGTTCTTAGTGTTTCAGGTCCAGTGTCTTGTTAACTGTGGGTCTGAAAGGTCGATTCTGAAGATTTTGCAGCAGGTGATGGAAGACTGCATGCTGAAGCTGGTGGGCGGCGTGCTGATGCACAAGGGGCTGTGGCAGCCAAGGAGTGCCTCTGAATGCAAGGGATTTGATGGCTCAGAAATCTTCTTCCAGTTCTGTTTTCCTCTTTTTCTAGTCTGACAATAACCCTTGACCATGACCAGTCCTAGTGGCACAACAAATCTTGCTTTTAACAGCAACACTTTGCTTCAGATCAGGGTAAAAACACCAGCCATAAAGCAAGGGAGGAACTGTAGGACACTGCACAGCAGGGTCAGCGATCATCCTCACTCCTGCAGCATATGCCCTGCCCCAGGGTATAGCACTTCCTCCACGTTGGCTCACGTAGCTCGTGGTTTCAGAGCTCGCACGAGCCTGACAGACGTATTTTGAGAACATCAATTCCACGTGTTCAGGGAATGGCAAAACCCACTCCATGTTTGGTGAAAAGATGTCCAAAACAGGGAGATGCACCTGGTTTGCAAAGCATCATCTTAGATCAGGTCTGGGACTGTTCCCAGATCAAGGACCCTGTGGCGGCAGCCACGAACCAGTGCCTGGCAGAAAGGGCTGGACTGTCACGGGTGAACTGGGCAGCTGCCCAAGGCCCGGGCAGAAAACGGTAACTTAAAAATTATTATCATTCTCTCTGGCGAAGGGGGGCCGATACTAAAAGTGTGCCCGTGAGTCTAGGGCGCACTGTTGGCAGAGCCCGGTCTGTCGTGCTTGCAGTTTCCCTCGGGCAAAGCGGGGTGGGAGCCCGCGCAAGGCGGAGAAGAGAGACAAGGAGCGAGCAGTTTGGGCTCTGAGATCAGGGTCACATGCAGCACCTGGGATGCCGCAGGGGCTGGGCTGCAGGGCACGAGTCGGCGCTGGAAGGCTCCTGCCGGCCTGGGCCGCGCTGCGCGCTGGCCAGAGGTGGACAGGAGGGCGGTAGGGCGGGCAGAAGAGCAGCCCCCGTGTGACACCGAGCAGACTCCTCAGCTCCCCATTCTGGCGAACAGGAGCAGCTGGGCTGGTGCCCGCGGCACGGACACGCTCGCGCTGCCCCCGGCCGCGCGCGCAGCACGTGGCAAGGCCTCTTCCGGAGCAGCGCCCCGCGCGTGGCTCAGGCTGCCCGGAAGTGGCGTCACACGGGAAAGGGCGGGGCCAGCCCGGGCGAGGGGGGCTGCAGGCGGTTGCCATGGCGGCGGCGGACTGTGTGCTGAAGCTGGGGGGTAGCGCGCTGACGCACAAGGAGCGGCGCGAGAGCGCGCGGGACGAGGCGCTGCGCGGCGCCGCGCGGCTGGTGCGGGAGCTGCGCGCGGCCGGCGCCGGGCGCTGCATAGTGGTGCACGGAGCCGGGTAGGCCGCACTGGCGCCTTCCAGGAGACGCCGCGCTGGGTCAAGCCGCGGAGCCTCGTTGTGAACGGCCAACCGCCAAGGGCGGGTCCCAAGAGCGGGGGCGGGGCTGGTCACCGGTGTTTGCAAATGGGACAGACAAGGTTGAGACGTTTGCGCTGGACTAGGGGATCCCTGGCGGTCCCAAAGTGACAGAGGTGCGGTGCTCCTGGCAGTGGACCAGTTTGTCATTCTCTGTAACTTAAACGAGTGACTTTCCCCACGTAGGAAATACCTTGGAAGAAAATGGTTCGCGGCATTTGAGCCTTAGGTGGTGTTCGCAGACTTCTGTTCTGCTCCCAGAGGAGCAAGCGGGAGAAATGTTTGAGGTGTGAGCATAATAGGTGCTTCCAATGGAGGAGATCTTTCTGTCTTTTTCTTCTAAATATTTCCAAGTTTGAGTCCGGCTGCTTTGAACTCGGAGAGTTTCCTCAGGCTAGCTTTGTGTACCAAAATACAAGAGCTGGGTTTTGGGGTTGGGAGGTTAAGCCATTCACATTTTTCTGGCCGGTGGAATTGCTCAGCAGAAAACAACCCGTTCGAGCACGTGATTTTTTGTCACTGTGGCAATGCGTAGGTGGTGCACGGGGGTGCACGTACACCCCCTGAGAGTGCTGGTGCACCCCCTGACAGGCTGCACTCCCCACTTAGGTGATGGACATCGGGGAGCGCTGGTGCTCCTCCTGCTGGCGCTGGCCGGGGAGTGGGAGAGCCACGGCCACTTCCCAGGAGTGATGCGGCCACTTCCTGGTCAGCAAGATTGGCCGCGGGGAACCCCCTGCTCCCAGTCGGCAAGATTGGCTGGGGGGCGGGCCACCAGTCAAGGTGGCGCCACTTGCCCATGGTGATGATGCTTAGCACTGTCGATCTAAAGAACACCGGGCACATCTACATGAGATGCTTTGAGTGCATTGGACTAAATCTACTGAGCATTAGCACAGCAGGCAAAGCCTGTGATAATGCGTGGTAGATTTAGTCTAATGCAGGGGTTTTTAATCTTTTTAAAGTCGAGTCCCCCTTCTGGTGGGTACTCCTCCTGTTGGGTGCCCCCTTCTAGATGTGGAGTGGGGCAGGGGGATCCCCCAACAGCCAAGACAGCGGTGGTGCTTCCCAAGTACCCCCACTTCTTTGTGCCGCAGCTGCATACCCACTGGGACCTTCCCAAGTACCCCCGCTTGACAACCCCTGGTCTAATGTGTATTAACGTCACTAAAAAAGTGTTCATCAGTGCTAAAATGCAGTAGTGCCGATTAGGGCGCATTAAGTTAGTACCTGTCATTATAGATACTAAACTTAATGTGCTGTAATTAGGGCACATTAAAGAACATGTAGATGTGCCCACTGAGTACTACAAAGCTTCCCAGCCTGGGATGGCATCACACCCTGTCCATGCATCTCTGCTTCTCAAAACCATTCTCTTTCTCACTGGCGTTGAGGCAGTCAATTTATAGCACTTTGTCTTCTTTCCCTCGAAATGGGTTTATCACCAAGTATTACAATGCCAGGTGGCTGGTATTTGCTTGGACAATCTGAAGTTCACACGTAGGAGTTAAAGCATTGTGTACTGTTCAGAGTTTTGCTGCCACTTGGGTGTTTGCCTAAAAATGCTCAAGGTGGAGGTTGTGAAAGGAAACAGTCAAATTTAAAGGGTCACCATTAAGATACTAATATTCATATGGGGAATGAGCAGTGTGCTGTTTGTAGCGCTCCTGATATTCTAGTGAGTCCTGTTCAGGGTGATTTTTTTCATTGCGTTCTATGCAGTTGGTAACACCAGTAGTATCAAAATTATGACATTTAAAAAGTGGGTGCTTTTATCTTGTTGTTTCTGACTCTCTTGGGTGCTTTGGAGTTGCATTTTTAAGGTGTTTTTCCACTGCCACCAGGGCTTAGCATGTATGCTTTTTTTTTTTTTTTTATAAACACTGAATTCTTGCCTTGCTCCCTTGTCTTACGGATGTTTTATGAAAACCCCCCAGTAGAGAGCTGGCAGTGCTATACCCTTGTTGTACCACTTATGAAACCAGGTCTTTTTCTGTTCTGTATGCTGCACACTGGAATGTGGAGGCTTCTTCTCATCTCTTTGCAAGGGAGAAGCAGCTGTGATCGCGTGCCCTGCACAGTGTTTTAACATGAGTTGTTATATCCTGTCTCTCAGGATCAGGAAGATGTTACATTTGTTCTTTGGTGCCTTTCTTCATCAAGGCTGAGAAACATCAGGTGTTATCTTGAACTGTGTGACTTGAATTCTTTCCTAATGGCCAGCTCTAGTAACTGCTACTCACTCATTAGAAAGGAGCTATCCTTTAGCTCTGAGGTGCTGGTCGGGGTTAGGGGGTCAGGAGTTGTCAGAGCACCAGCTTGTGGGAAATCCAGGGCTGCAGTAGCAGGGAATGGGAGGCTAGGGGGCAGCAGTAAGGTGCATGGGAAGAGCTGTGTGTGGGCTCTGGGGTTGTGTTATGGGACATTGCAGGTCACGATCATGATGCATAGGCAGAACTGGGGTGGAGTGGCTGGGTCTGCTCTGTGTGAAGAGCGAAGCGTGCAGTGATTGTCAAGTTATTTTTGTTTCTTTTCATGCTTTCCAACCCACCTGTTATATCAGATGGACCCCAATCTTCTCCCAGATGTGGGAGTAGAAAGGACTCCTGGCTCTTTACACCCTTGATTCAGTGTAACAAGCTCTTTCACCCAGAATCAGAGAGAGAACCCAAGAGCCTTGATCCCCCAACTGTCCTACTTTTCTTCTCCATCTCTTGCTGTCACCAAAATTGTGATCTCATTTCTCCCATTGAGTCACCTACTAAATGCAGCAGGGTTAGTGCTGTTCAGGTACAGAGAAGGCTGGACTTGGCATGGCACTTGACAGGCCTTCAAATTGCATCCAAATCTATTGGCTTGGATGCAATCCAGGTGTTGCCAGAGTTAACACACTGCATCCTGGAGCTGTCACCATCCAAACGTTATGGAGAGGAGCAGTCATGATAGCATTTCACAGTAGGGCTCAGTCTGTGTGCCTGGGCATGATTATCTGTTTCTGACCTGGCAGGGCTTGGAATTGCAAATAGCAACCAAAGTGAATCAGCTGAAATGTGCATGGGCCTGAGTGTTTTTGTGAGTGCGCGTGTGTGTACGCACAGGTGCGTGAGCTGGGAGGAAAGACATGAGGATTGAGGAGAACTGACAGAACCATACGTGAGACATTCACACAGCCTCTACTCATTTTAAAGGCTGCACGCGGATGTTAAAAAAGAAAAAAGCCACGCTTTACTTCAGACCTGGTGTGCTCCTGCACCAAGCCCAGCATATGCCCAGAAGAGGCAGTTATGTTACTTGGACCTGGCTCCCCTGAAGAACCAGGTGCTTTAGTGGGGCCCTTTTGGTGCTTTTTTTCTAATAGCTGATTGAATCTGCTTTAGCTAAAAGCACCAAAAAAGCCCTGCTGAATCACCTGATCTATACAGACAGACAAGGTTCTTTAGGTAAATCTGATATCTTTTATAAGACCAACTCAAAGAGTTGGAAAAATTCTTCTTAGCTAGCTTTCAGGTTTAAAAACCCTTCAGACAAGCAGTTTAACCTGCGGTTTCTCATGTTTTTCTCCTTTAAAGGAGAATCCATTTTTAAAGTCTGTTGATCCATTTTTAAAGTTTGTCTGCAACCCTTTCATATATTTTTGTGACCTACTTTTGGGTCGTGACCCACGGGTTGAGAAATGCTGCCCTAAGCTACAAGTCCTGCCACAGCCTCTGCTAGCTGCAGCTCGAACTGCTATAGTTGGCAGCATCCAGTGGTTGAGGTCAGAATTGCAGTGTGATTACTAGTATAGGTAGAAATCCTAAACTATTGGGAATGCTTAAATTATAGGACTTGTGCGTTATACCTCTGGTTGCCAACTCCTGTGATATCCTTGTAAGAGCTGCTCCCTGGGCACATATCTACGCTGGTGGTCCTTTCCATGGGCTTCCATGGCCAGCATGTGCCCCTTCTCTGCCCCTTCAAGGAGCTCCAGACCTCCTTGTTGGGTGCTGAAGGCTATTCTCTTGCCTCTGCTGCCAAAATGTATGCTAAGTAAAACTTTACACAATGAGGTTTGGTGATGGGGGTGAGTGACAAAACTTTAACTATGGAGCCAGTACTTCCAAAATTACCAACTCACGAGACAGTCATTTCTTTCAAGGCAGTGTGTTTAGTGTTGAGTGCCTGTAGTCAGGATTTTTGATCCTGTTCTCAGGTCAGGAAGGGGCTGTTTGCTTGATTAGGGGGCTGGGATTCTCATTTCACTTTTTACACAAAGTTGTTTAATTGCTTCATTCTTCAATTTCCTCATTTGAAAAGTATGGGGTTGTGTTGCAGGGCTGCTTTGAGCATGATTTACTGCTTCTGAAAGCCCTCTGAGATCATAGCAGGAAAGACTGAGATGTTGAAGCCCACGTATTGTTTTAAAGGTTACTTAGCATCCTTTAGTGATTAAATGTCATCAATCAATGGCAGGAGCAGCTGGTGACTGCATGTGGCATGGAGATTGACATGGTTTTCCCATCATGCTGGTCTAAGGGAGATACGGTGTTAGTATGTGGCATTTAGCTATGCACAGAAAAAACAGCCAATATAAAGGATCTTCTGTCAGGTCTGGGCTCCCCAGGGATGTGCATGAGGCAGTGAATAACCATTAATGTAACAGCCATAAAAAAAATGTAAATCTTGAAATTCAGTGTTGGGTTTCAAGGCTGGCAGCTGCACGGCTTGCTAGTTCACTTGGTAAGGCTGCTAGAGTGCAGTGATGGGGAGAGCCCATAGTGCAGGCTGCACCCATCTTTCCAGGAGAGCGAGGTAGATACTGCACAGCAGGCGTTCACCATGGCCTTCAAGACTTGAGAGCACTGCTTTTCCGTGGATGGTATTTAGCACTGGAATGGATAGTTTTCATCCAGTGATCTCAAACTATTTTGTGGAAGGCAGATCAACTTAATTATTTTCAGTCCATTGATTGGGAAACAAAGACTTGTTCAAGATTCACAGGGATGCTGAGTCTCAATCCTGTGCCCTAGCTATGGGTCTGTGCTGTCTCCTTACTGAGCTCAGTGGAGTGGTTCATCTGAGGAGAGCCACTCAGCCTGCATAAGGGATGAAGAGCACAGCAGACCTGTTTTCCGTCTGATAAAGTCATTCTTGGTCCAGGTTCCAATGTGGTCCAAATACACTAAATGCAAAAATACATAGAAAAAGCTGCATACAGTGCTTTTACATATGGGACCTATATGTTTGGGAGCTGGGGCAAGTATAGGCATTGCATATATCTAATCTGTGCTCTTTCTCCATGATATTAGAACAGAAGACCAGCCCACTAGACCTGGGATTTCCCACCCACCGTCTACAACAGATGGTGCAAAAGCCTAGCTATTTTATGAAGTTCCCAGTCATTGCAGTGCCTAGTTTTGCACCCTACCATCTTGAGCCATCTATTGACCCTGGTATATGTTCTCCAGGAGCAGCCTGTGTCTTGCATAGAGGAAGAGGGTGGCAACTTCTCCTGGTGCTGGATGGTTAGTTATGCCCTGCTGTGGAGACACTGGGAGTGGATTCCTTCATCACTGTCCCAGGCAGTTGTTCACTATGGGATCTAGGCTGAAATATGTCGGATCCTGTGGCTGCTTGTAGACATTAAAAAAACCAGCCAACTGCACTTTACCAGAAGAAGCAGCATATTACTTCAACCCAGCTCTGCAGCATCTGTATAGACCGGGTGCTTCAGCAGGGCTTTTTGGTGCTTGAGCTAAAGCTGATTCAATCAGCTGTTAGATAAAAGCAGCAAAAAAGCCCTGCTAAAGTGCCTGATCTATACAGATGTCTGATGAGCTGGGTCCAACTAATGTGCTGCCTCTTTTGGGCATGTGCTGGGCTTGGTGCAGGAACACACCGAGTTTAAAGTGAAGCCTGTAAGGTCAAGGTTGGTACTTGGATTGGGGATTTCAGTAGGGATGCTCTTCTTTCAGTTTGAAGGCAAGGGCAATACTGCAACCTTGCTCCAAGGGGAATGGTACTGCCAGAAGTTACCACCCTTTGAGTTGTATTAAGATAGGGGTTTTCAACTTTTTTGGATCAGTTGTACTCCTGATAGCTGGTTGACAAGCAGGGGGAGGGGGGCCCCCAGCAGCCAGTTGACGAGCGGGGTGGAGTTCCCCCAGCGGCTGATTGGTGTGGTGGTGGCGATGGCAGAGCCTGCTAACAAGTACCCCCTGAGGCCATCCCAAGTACCCCCAGGTGAAAACCCCTGTATTAAGAGAAAAGCCTTATGGTCATGAAAGATTTCCTTAGCACTTTTGCAACACTGTGGGTGTTGGGGCCAGATATCTTGGCCCATTTCTAACTTGGACAGTTGCTTTTTAACTGCTTTGAATTCCCCTACTTTTCACTTGGCTATGGGATTTTTCTACCCCTGACCTGTCAAACCAGACTGCTACTAAACAGCTGCTACGTTTCATTGGAAATGAAGCAATTCTTGCCTGTAGCTCCTGCAGCACTTTAGGTAGCATTTGTTGCTAATATTTTAACACAGGACTCCTAAAACAAAATTACCCTTTAGCCAAGACAGGAGGGGATGGGGTGGGGTGCAGTCAGGATTCCCTTATTTTCCCACAAAAAGCAAATAGTTTCTGAGGAAGTGTCTCTGCTTGGCAAGCACAGGCTTATTATGATGTATCTAAAGATCTTTATGCTTATTATTATTGTGCAAACCTGGAAGGATTTTTTTTCCTTTCATGAACCTTCCTGGCTCCTGTGGAGCTTTTTTATCACCTTCCAGTAATGCACTGGGGTGTTGGCTGCTGTTGGTACTTAGAAACCCCAGAAGTTCCTGGCTAGTGGGTCTCGCTCTTCTGCTCAAGGTTATGGTGATCACCAAATCTGAGGGCTTGGAAGAATTTGACCCTTAGGCCAGAATGGCCTGGATTGTGGGACTTTTTGCCTTCCCATGCTTCTAAGTAGAGTGTGTGTGTGTGTGTGTGTGTGTGTCTGCGTTTGTGCGTCCCCTGTATCCTGCAGGACCAAGGGGCAAGGTGAAGAGTCTTCCTGACTTTGCTAACAAATGATGCCATGATGCAATAAAAAGGGGGCCACCACATATTCCAGGGCATTCTTGTCTTCATGGAATGTTTTACAGGTTGGTTTTTTTTGCCTGTTGTCAAATAATAGGTGGTCAATTGGGCAGTCTGCGCTGTGACTGGTCAGCTGATTGGCTTGCCAACCCTCGTTATAGTGTTCTTGGTGCTTCAGGATTCTGCTTTATAATAGTGGGGTGGGGGGGGACTTGAAGTAATTTGGGGGATTCCTTGGGTACATGATTTCTGCCATTGTAGGGAACTGGATTCAATGGCCCAAGATACCTCTTCTAGTACTATATTGTCAGTGCCTTCCTTCATGACCTTGGGGTCATGTTAGGCACTTCTTTGCCTCTGTTTCCCCTGCTGTAAGATGAGGGCTGTGGCATTGATCAGCCTTGCAAATGCTTTGAGATTCAGACAAGGAAGATGGGTACAGTTTGGGCCTAGTTCTCTATTACCCTGCGCCTTGTGCACTTGATTGCAACCAGTGCAAAATAAGTGGATTGTGCCATCATGTCGGATTGGCATGGTTTTGCACAAGTACAAATGACATCATGGAGTAGGGGGCTATGATGAATTAGGCATCAAGGTGCGTTACCCCAGCCCCTGTCACTGAGGTATTGCACTGAATTTGAATGTGCCTGCACACAGTTTGGCTTGGATCAGACTCGCTCCCAAAGGGAGTGAAACTTTTTCCTGAAAATAATCACACCTTTGTGATTTCATCTTCTTGTTGCTAATCTTTCTGGAGAAAAGGGGGTGTGGTGACAAACTGTCCTGCCAGGGACCGCGGTGTCTGGTGATCACATGCCACATGTGGGTTGCATTAAAAATAGAATTAAAAACAATTCCTCGCGCTCTTTAAAAATGATCTGGGGGCATGGACATGAGGGCTCCACCCCTCTCCTCCCCCGTGCGTTCCTTCATGTTTGGAATCCCTCTTCCCTTCCATCCTTTGGTTTGGCTTCATTGCTGCCAAATAGATCATTTTGCCCATATCATTTCACCTCTCTCTCTCTCTCTCCATGCCATACAAGTCCCTTCTGCACATAATGATATTGGTTATGTTCCTTGTCTCTTGCCACCCTTCAACTGTGAAGCTCCTCATGGACTTTCAGACATTCCCTCTTGCTGTGAAAATCTTTGATGGCTGATGCTGCCCTGACCTTAGCACCTGCTGCTCATCACCTCTTTAAACTGGTGAGTCCCACAGCTCTTCCACACCTTTCTGTGTCTGACCATGCTGTCTGGTGGCGGTCAGCACACAAGGAATCAAGGGGGCATCAATTTTCCCATCACTAGCTGAGAACTCTAGGGCTTTCTAGTCTATTGATGTCCATAGGCTTAGAGAGTTCATGATTTGGGAGTTATAACTCCCAGCCTGAATATAGGGGTTGCACTAAAAAAGAAGAGCAAGTTTGGACAGATACTTATCTTCCTTTGTTAAAAGTGAATATATGTCACCATGGTTGAAAAAAACAACTGTTCAATAAACCAGGAGTGTTAGAGACATGGCTCATGGGCCAGATCTGGTCTGTGGAGCCTCTTTAACCAGCTGCTGGTGCTGCCTCTGGTCTGAGTTGACCTTTACACCGCTGGACCAGCTCTGCACATAGGGCCAGGGTGCACATTACATATGGCACCTGCGGCACACGTTACATATGGCTTCAGGACCCATGCTTAATGTGGCATCTGCCACTCTCCCTTCTCCTGCCAGCTGCCTAGTCTGGGACTGAGCTGTGTGTGGCATGAATCCTGGACCAGCTATAACCAGTACCATGTGCAGCCCAAAGCAGCCAGGGCAGGTGCCACGTCTAGCAGGAATCCTGGACCAGCCACTGCAGGCACTGCGTGCGGCATTCATCACAGGACCCACGCTGCACGTGGTGCCCATTGCTGCCCATTGCAGCCAATCCAGGATCTGTGCCACATGTGGCCAGCTTCTGACTCTTTGGGGCAGGGAATTCCTTAGTTTGGCCTGTTGTAGAGCAGGCCTGTCTCCAGATGAGTTTGGGTTTTATGCCCCTCTATTCAGCACTGGTGGGGCCACACCTGGAGTACTGTGTTCAGTTTTGGGCCCCCACTACAGAAAGGATATGGACAAACTGGAGAAAGTCCAGCAGAGAGCGACAAAAATGGTGAGGGGGCTGGGGGACATGGCTTATGAGGAAAGAGTGGGGGAACTGGGCTTATTTAGTCTAGAGTAGAGGAGACTGAGAGGAGACTTAATAGCAGTCTTCAGCTACTTGAAGGGGGGTTCGAAAGAGGATGGAGTGAGACTATTCTCAGCGGTGACAGATGACAGAACAAGGAGCAAGGATCTCAAGTTGCAGCAAAGGACGTTTAGGTTTGATACTAGGAAGAATTTTCTCACTGGGAAGGTAGTAAAACACTGGGACAGGTTACCCAGAGAGGTGGTGGAAGCTTCAATCTTGGGGGGTTTCAAAACTTGGCTAGACAGAGCCCTGGCTGGAATGGTCTATTTGGGGCTGGTCCTGCTTTCATCAGGGGGTTGGACTAGATGTGACCTCCTGAGGTCTCTTCCAACCCTAACTTTCTATGATTCTGTTGTATGTAGAGGATTGGTGTGGCTTTGCTTCTGCAAGTAAGCCATGTCCCTCGTTCTCTGATGTCAGGGACCTGCTGTACATTGGTGTAGCTAAGTGTCCATTGCTGACAGTGCTGCATAGTAATTCCTTCCATGCTGTGTACGCTACTTCCTGGGGTCGGTGGAAGAAGCAGGGACATGCTATTTACTTTGCGTTTGTTCAGCTGGAGTCCCCTGCAGAAGAAGTGCCCTGACCCCTACTCATGTTTCCCTTTAAACAAGCCTAGTAAAAATGTGGTGGTCTAATGACCCCCATGAGCCTCCCAGGAAAGGAAAGCCTGACTGTAACAGGAACGTGCACCTCTTCAACAGCTCCCTCCCCTAGTAAAGGTGTTTATCCCATTGACAAGTACTCAGGCAAGCTCCATCGTCCTTTCATAATTGCTGCATTAGCGGAGGATCAAGTAGCACTTAATGGTTGTAGGTTCCCTCCTCAAACATGATTGAGAAGGTCAGGCAGGGTTGAGGTAGAATATTTGCAACAGTTTGACATAAACCTTGGCCACTGTTTAGCAACAGGTGCATATTTTATGGGTCCCGTTCCCTAGCAAGTATTTTTGCCGTCCCCTGGCCTCTGCTTCTCATGCCGGGTCAGTGCATTGCAATGGTGTCGAGGAGCTATTGCTGAGTTATTGCAAAAGCCATGGCATCAGGCAGGGTGCGTATCAGTCTGTGTCAGATTAAATTGCTCCATTGGCTCAGATGAACAGACAGGCTTGACTGGAGGCTGTGCATAGCCTCTGCTGTTGGAAAGTGCAGGGACTTGGGAAGGAGGATGGAGGACTCTTCCTTGAGACCACTGGTTATAGTCCAGGCTCACTTGGTCCTTGAGCTTCCTCTTGGACAGTTGCACAACATCTTTGTGTAAAATGAGTTTGGTGGGTCTTTGCTTGTTCAGTAACTCGTGTCTCCCACTGTAACTGGCCAGCAGAAATTGTGCTGGGACTCACCCTGCTCTTTGCACTGCCTTTGGCCTCCTGTCCATGCCCTGCAGATTTTTATTTTATACACGGTTCTTAATCCAGGCCAAGATGCAGCTGTTAAGCTCATTAAGTACATGGCAAAAGAGAAGCATCCTGATGAGATATGAGAGGAGAGGGCATTTGCTAGGGCTGTGCTGAGTGACAGTGCTACCAGTGAAGATCATTCAGCAGCATAATTTATGGCTTGGGAAAGTAATGGCATGGCCTGCTCCTTCTTTGCAAGATGCTATGAATAGCTTACCTTCATATAGTTGCCTTACCTTCTCCCTGACTTAACACTAATGTGGCTAACCACCTTCCTGTATCAAGGTAATATCCCACCCATGCCTGAGCTTTCCAGTTGTAGCATGGGGAGCACACACCGATTCAGAGCTCTATTTCAGGGACTAGTATTTCTCAGTTTTGTGGGTACTTGTGCCTGTGTAATGAAAACATCAGTTAATTAATATTTGGGGCCAAGTGTGAAAAGTATAACTCCCACCCAAATCCCTCGCTGTGCTGCTCATCTCTCTTGCGTATGGGAGAGGCTGAGTCCAGTGCAGTGAAGCTATCTTGCACGGAGCTAAAAATTGCTGGAAATCTTTTGCTCAGTCCATTAGCTTGCTCTTTTATTTTAGCCCAGGGCTGCTTGACACCACTCTGCGGATGCCCCGGTGTGTTTATAGCCCCATACTATCCCAGCCTTGCCCTCTGTGACTCGGCTATACTCGTATCTCTTCATTTGAATCTGCAGTCCCTACCTTCCTGCGCCTGGGCCTGCCTTAGCTGAGGTCATCAGCTGTAGTCTAACAAAACCGTTGATTAAGGGATGTGGCCAGGTGCCCACTCAGCACCTGGATGTGACCATTATTTATTTTCCATTGCCACTTCAGCTGGGATTTGACTTGGATGAAAGGCCAGTAGCCTCCAGCCACTGTGAATCATGCACATGGCCCAGGTCTTCTTTTGCTTACAGGGCACACCAGCTGAGAGGAAGCCCTGCTCCCCTTTGAGACCTTTGCCCAGCTTCATCTTCGCTAACTTATTTCTAAGTACAGTTTGCTTTGTCAGAGTTGGGTATATGTGGCTTCCTTTTACCTTTAATATCACTTGCTGCATGGAAAAGGCTCTAGCCTGGCTAAGCCTGTTACGAATTTGCCTCCAGGATTGTGAGTATGTGTTCCCAGGCACTACTTGCTAGTGCTGATTGCGGAATACAACCTGGTACCTGGCATGGAGTTGAGACTGAAAGCTCCTGGATGATTGTCACTACTTGGTGGTGCCTGCTTATGTATGGCCATACAGAACTGGTGAGATCTCTGCATGTGCCAGTCTCTTTCCTTTGTAGATTTATGGCTTAATCCAGTGGTGGTCATGCTCAACCATTTTCCCCAGAGGACCAGATGGGCAGTACCTGGTCTGACTGCAGGGTGGTGCCACTTGGAGAGGGGCTTGAGCCTGGGCCCACAGGGGGAGAAACTGAGCATAACCTGGCCCCAACTCAGTCCCATGGGGAAAAGGCCACACCCATAAAAAGAAAGGGTGTGGCTTGGCTCCAACCGGATGCTTGGCGTCTGGGCATTTGGCAGAGGGAGGGTGGCTGTATTAATGGCTGCTGCCAAATTTCCTGACCCATGGGAAGCCCTGCAAGCCATATGCAATGGCTTCATGGGCCACATTTGGCCCATGGGCCGGAGGTTGAGCACTCTGAATGGAGTCAGCGTAAAGGCTCCCATCAGGCACTCTGAGGACTGGATCAGGGCGGGCAATTATTTCAGGCGGAGGGCTGCTTACTGAGTTTTGGCAAGCCATTGAGGGCTGCATGGCAGGCAGCTGGGGGCAGGTAAATATTAATTTTCTAAATTTTTTAGGGGTCCTGCAAACCAGATAGAATGCCCACCCCTACGCTAAGGTGATTTCCTCCCAGCAAAAACCCAGAATCCTAAATCCAGGCCTGGTAAATAAGCATATAAGTGTAAATTGACATGTCAGTCATCACTTTGGAGCCCTTTTAAAAGGGGAATGTTTCAGAAAGGGCAGCAGCTGTTACATTCTGCTTGTGACATGTGGACAGACTGGGCCTGATGCAAGTGTAGTATAACCACTCCACTATTTAATACTGGATGAAGCACAGGTTAGGCTCATGTGCTTGGGAACTGCAGATGCATGTTGGTGAATGGTTCCTGCCTTGGAAAGTTTCAATGACCCTTCATCACTTTTCCTTTCCGCTGCTCTCTCTACTGCTTTCGGGGAGTGTTTTGGTGAGACAGCATTACTGCGGATTGCTGAGCATTGATAACAGACTCAGAGCTGTTGCAAAACAAAGACAGGTGCTGTTCTGCAGACCTTACTGAGGAGACCTTAGTTTTTTCCAAAATCCTATGGCTTTATTGCAGTCATATGGTATTTAGCAGTTTTGTTCTGTTTTTGACTTAACTTCTGGAGTCATGCGCTTACAAGAGAATCTCAACATCCAGCTAAAAACAAAATGAATTTCTAGCTGTTCTGATTGCAGCGAAGATCTTCAGACAAAGTCACAAAGGAAAAAAGCCTAATATTCTTCTGTTGTTTCTAAAATCTCATGATTTCTAAGCCAGTCCCATGACTTTGAGGCCCAGGCAATGAGTTTAGAGCACCAGGGGATAGCAATACACTGTCTGTGCATGAGGGGAGGAGTGGGGGCAGACAACCCAACTAACTCTGAGATGAGACATTTATGAGAACAATAGCATGATATCATGCCCGTAGTAGCAGAGGGCAGGAGTTGGTGACCATAAAGGTCCTTTCTAGTTCTGTGTTCCTTCCAATTTATTGAAATTGGTTAAAGCAGATCCCCAAGTGTATAGTTATATTGGTATACAGTTTTTGGCTATTGATGTAGCTGATTTCTGAACATTTGAAAAAGATGCTTGAAGAGTTCTGGAGAAAAATGTACATAAGCACTTCCCTTTTATTTAATTTTGTTTTCCAACCAAGCTTTTCGTTTGTGATTTTACTGCACAGTCATACTTCATGTGACTAGCCAATAGAGGTAACTGTTGCATGTCATGCTTAGTGGAGGCTGTGGCCTGGTGGAGAGAGCAGCAGCCTAAGATCACTGCATTTGTGACTCAGAGGGAATATAGCATAGTGGTTATCTCTAGGCCCCTGCTCCAAGGGCCCCATAGGTCTAGTCCTTGCTGTCTTGCTTACATGAAGTAAGTCACTTAAATACTTCCTGCCTTGGTGTTATCACCTGTCACATGGGGACTCTGAGAAGCATTTTAAAGCTAAGACCATGAATGACAACCAAGTATGACACAATTTTCAGCTGAAAGCTGCTGTGTGGGTCCAGGATTTAAAAACGGGGTGTGGGAGCAGCAACCAGTGCTACACAGGATTCTGTTGCTCCCAGTCTCCTTCTCCATAGGGCAGGTAGCCTGTGGCATGGGAGCATCAGCCAGAGACTTTTTTTAAAGTCCCCAAATCGGTAAAAATCTCCCCTTCCCACTCTTGGCACCCTCTCCCTTCCCTCTGCTATGTGGCACCTCCCTTCCCCTCCCATTTCCACCCTGCTTCCCTCTCTACTTACATCTCTGTGCATTGGAAGGGGAATCCCACCTGGCACTGCTGCTGTCCTGGATGCTCTTGGCTTGCTGCAGTCAGGTGCATAGGGAGTAGTTATGCAGAGATCAAGGCTCAGATGGGGACAGCAACAGTGGAAGACAGGTTCTTCCGCCGCTTCATCTGCTCTCGGGCTGGGAGGCAATATGTGGGGGGACTGGGCAGGGTGGGGAAACCCTCCTGCTGCTGCCACTGTCGCAGCTGAGCCCAGCTCCCCGTGAAGCCTGGTTGGAGCAGGTCAGGAATGACTCTGGAGCTCCCCCTGTCTCTGGGGGAATGGGAGGGAAGGAGAATTGCCTGAGTTCATTGCAGGACCCCTGGCCTGGCTTTACAAGCTCTCGTGGTGCTCTGGTGTGGTGCCAGAGGATTGGAAGAGGGCCAATGTGGTTCCCATCTTCAAAAAAGGGGAAGAAGGAGGACCCAGGAAACTATAGGCCAGTTAGTCTTACCTCAATCCCAGGCAAGCTGTTTGAGAAAATTATTCTGGCGCACATCCAGGAGGGACCAGCAGGGGGCAACCAACACGGGTTCATCCGTGGCAGGTCCTGTCAGACCAACCTGGTGGCCTTTTAGGACCAGATCATTAGATGCAGGGATAGCAGTGGACATAGTCTTCCTGGACTTCCGGAAGGCTTTCGAC